>NW_026129535.1:366738-666738 GCF_022985175.1 Labeo rohita | reverse complement strand
AACTAATCATTGAATTAAGGATAGAAATACTTTCCCAAGTATATGGATTTTATATGACCTTTCTTCAAATGAACACAAATGAAAAGATTTTTACAAACAATCCCATTAAACATCAAGCATATTGCCAATAAATGGATAAACCCTGCAAATACAAGAACAAATCATCATCAAAGGTGCTTCAACTAATCATTGAATTAAGGATAGAAATACTTTCCCAAGTATATGGATTTTATATGACCTTTCTTCAAATGAGCACAAATGAAAAGATTTTTACAAACAATCCCATTAAACATCAAGCATATTGCCAATAAATGGATAAACCCTGCACAACAGCATGGCACCCAAACAAGTACAATAGGTCTATAATTAGTTCATAATGATATCAAGCTATTGAAAAGTACTAATACATCATTTATGTGACCCCAGATCTCATATCCTTTTGTGCGTTTAGAATGTCTATGCATTCAGCAAAATATAAAGTAGTGTCATTAGCAACGGAGGACCACCACCCCATAGCCCATCATGTGGGGGTCAAAGTAACCTGTGCTGCGGTTGCTGCCACTCTGGTGCAAAAAGAAGTGACCTGTGTACGATTCTGGGAAGTGGGCCGTCTATGATTCTGGGAAGAGACCACAGAACTGGCAGACTGTGCAAAATTGTGTAGCAAATCTGGGTTTGGACATGACTTTTCTCTCCTCAGTGATGAACTCATCTGGGTAAGCATGAGGATGCAGGTTCAAGAAAAGGACATGGAATTGAAAGGACAGCAGGCCTGTCGCGATTATTAAATAACCGTGTGGTTGCGTTGTGTCGAATGACGACACTAGGGGTCACTCTTGAGAGCCCAAACACCTCTGATAACTTTGAGAAAAGGCCAATAATATTGAGTGTTCAGATTTTGCATAGCTGGCCACGCCCCGGACATCCAGGTATAAATAGGCCAGTGCGGGATCTGCTCACTCGTTCTGTTTTTCGGAGCCGAATGCAGCGTCACTGTGTGAGAAGCAGCATCATTCACCTTTTCGACGTTGGATCTACGGCACGGGCAGCGGTCTCTCCCTTCTCTACCACAGCTAAGTGTTGTGAGAGTCTCCTGGGTGCTTCGACGGCGATCAACAAGAGAAGATTCTCCTCTGAAAGAGCAAATTTTCTCTAAAAGAGCTACATGGTACGGATTGTGTGTTTACATAATGCCTTTCCAGTTCAGTTCAGTTCAGTTCAATTTTATTTATATAGCACATTTAACAACAACCGTGGTTGACCAAAGTGCTTAACAATGTCTGGCACTCACACATAAACTAGCCAAATACAGTTATAAAAAGTCACGATGTCTCAACTCAACTCGAAATAAAAGCTAAAGAATACAGATGCGTCTTAAGCAACGACTTAAAAGTTCCAACAGTCTGAGCAGTTCTTATGTGTACAGGTAAACTATTCCACAAATTTGGTGCCCCCACTGAAAAAGCTCGGTCAGCTTTATTTTTTAACCTTGCTCTTGGAACATCAAGGAGCACCTGATTGGATGACCTCAGTGCTCTAGCAGGAGTATGAACATGTAAAAGCTCTGATAAATAAGCAGGTGCCAACCCATTTAATATCTTATAAACAAACAATAAAACCTTGAAATCAATCCTGAAGCGGACAGGAAGCCAGTGAAGTGAAGCTAAGACTGGGGTAATGTGCTCATACTTTTTAGTCCCAGTTAGAAGATGAGCTGCTGCATTCTGGACTAACTGTAAATGTTGAAGACATGACACATCCAAACCAACATATAAAGAGTTACAGTAGTCTAGTCTAGACGTTATAAAAGCATGAATTACACTTTCAAATTCCTTACGTGGCAGGTAAGGCTTGACTTTAGCGAGCAGTCTCAGTTGAAAAAAAATGGCTTTTACAACAGAACTAATCTGTTTTTCAAATTTAAAACCACTGTCAAAAATCACACCAAGATTCCTGATAAAAGGACGAACATACCAACCTACATTACCAAGTCCATCTACACAACCACTTAAATCCCCAGGACGACCAAACACAACGATCTCAGTCTTATTCTCATTAAGACAAAGAAAATTCTGATCCAGCCATATTTTTAAATCTCTTAAGCAATTAAATAATGACAGAAAAGAAGCTTTGTCATTTGTTTTAACAGGCAAATAAATTTGTACATCATCCACATAACAATAGAAGGAGATATTGTGTTTTTTTAAAAATATACCCCAAGGGCAACAAATACAAAGAAAACAACATAGGACCCAATACTGACCCTTGGGGGACACCACAAGAGAGAGGCAGCAGATGAGGAGAAATTTGCAGAGGTGAACAGAAAAACTTCTATCTGTCAAATACGACTGAAACCATTTGAGAGCTATGCCTTTAATCCCAACACACTGTTCAAGTCTAGATAAAAGAATCGAGTGGTTGACCGTATCGAAGGCCGCAGTCAAATCCAAAAGGACTAAAACAGCAGAATTACCAGAGTCCACAGCTAGAAGAAGATCATTAAAAACTCTTAAAACTGATTGAACTTTCGGACGTTTTTTCTTCAGCGGAGCAACAGTCCAATATCTCGGTACAAGTAGAGTCAAACAGGACAGTAAACCCTTTAACACTGAGATCACAACCATCACGGTTATACAACAAAGAGTTTTTAAAAGCACTAGAAAACTGAGAAGCAGTAAGAGGGTTAATTGCCCTCACACTGCGTGCAGAAGCACAGGTAGAAATCCCCGAATTGGGAACAACCGCAGTAAATAAAACAGGCAGGTGATCAGAAATACACGTGTCACATATTTCACTAACAGTAATACATAGACCATATGACAACACAAGGTCCAAAGTATGTCCTTTCTAATGGGTCGGACCAGTAACAGACTGCATGAGATTAAACGAATCAGTGAGACTGAGAAAGTCTTTAGCCAGAGGTTTGAATTCACAGCACACATGTATATTAAAATCACCAACAATGAAAAAGCTATCATAATTCAGTGCAATCCCCACCACAAAGTCTGCAAAGTCCTGAATAAAGTTCTTATCATACTTTGGAGGACGATATACCACCGCACATAGTACAGTCGTGGGAAAATTTGTCTCAAAAAGCTGCAATTCAAAACTATTGTAAGCGTCCACCGCAATCTCCCGACAGTGAAAGACAGACTTAAATACAGAAGCCAGCCCTCCACCTTTACCGGTGGTCCGAGGGGAGCTAAGAAAATCACAACTGGGAGGGAGAAGTTCAGAAAAAGACGTTAACTCACCAGCATGAAGCCAGGTTTCTGTCAAAAACATAAAATCCAGCTCACGTGAAGTGAAAAAATCATTCAGCAAAAAAGTCGTTCGCTAGCGATCTAGCATTAATCAGACCCAAACGGAGGGTGCGATAATCACTGGCCGACGACACCGCACGGCCCAGCGGGCGAAGGTGAGAAGAATCCACCCCTCTGCGGACCTGGACCCGAACCCGCACAGGAGGAGAAGGCCCAATCGACAAGTCGCCTTCAGTGATTCCTGTCGAGCTGGGGAAGACATGACAGGGCCAACGCCCTCTCATTTCCAGCGAACGCGGGGCAACAGGAACGCAGCTTCCATCGCGAGGACACCTTACAGACATGGTGGATGCCAGGTATGCCTTGAATCTGACCAGGACACCTCCGCGCTTCCCCCGTCGTCTCCAACGCTTCTTACGAGGAATAACGCAAGGTGATCGACGCAAAAATGCCGGTATATCTGCCAGGAAGGGAGGAAGGCTCGTAGTCTGATTTCCCAACTCCCAACATATCGTCCAGCAAGTGTATCTTCAGAAGCTCTAATATTGTTAAGTGTTTGGCGATCATAAACGAGCAGGGCAGAGACATCACGACAACATATACAAATAAAAAGAGCGATTGCAAACAACAAACTGAGCAGACAACACGGAGACAGACGGCATGCCATAGACACTGGCGCCATCTTTCCGTCTGTGTCCTTCTGGTTGCGGTTTCCACTTTTCCTTTAATGATCGGCACGATCGCTGTGTTCATTGTTTGGGCTGTGAACATGCTGACGCAGCCTTCGTTGAGGGTAATTGTCAGGCTTGCCAGGACATGCCCTTGAGTACACTCCGCTCGAGAACCGCGTTCTTTGTTAAGAGGCTGCGGCTCGCTCCAACTGCTTCCCGTTCTGGTCCTTCTACTTCCGGGTACAAGGCCACAGCAATGTGCGTTGGAGAAGAGAGAGGGGAAATGAGTGACGTTTCTCCGGGTACCACCCCACAAACCACTCACCCTGTGTGCTCACTGGTCGAGCTTCTGGATTATTTTGAAAGTTTGTCTCAGTACGGACTGGATCTTTTATTCTGAGCTCCTGTTGAGGAGGAGGGGAATTCTGCAGCATCGGAGGGAGGGCGTGAGCCATCTGAAGCGGACGCCTCTTCTGAACTCGCCTCTTCGGCGACTGAGTCTCAGTCGGTGGCGGACGCTAATATGGCCGCCGCACTTCAACAGGCAGCCAAGGAGATCGGGCTGGAGTGGGTTGCCCCGGCCCACCCCACCCTTCCCCGCCCCACCCCGAGCCTTCGAGGCTGGATGATTGGTTTCTAGGTAACAACCGTGACTCCAGGCCATGCTCGTTCCCAGTACCATTTTTCCCGAAGTGCATGAGGAGTTAACAAAATCGTGGAAGGCCCCTTTCTCAGCCAGCAGCAAGCCGGTCCTGCAGCCAGACCCGCCCAGTGGTCCAGCTCTCGCAGGAAGGTGGCACCGCCAGCCCATCCACAGGCCACAAGGAACCCTTGTCAGGCTTCAAAGCGTTTCTGAGACGGGCAGCCCAGAGGAGAGGAACCGTTTGACCTGCCTGGATCCTCGAGGGGATGAGGGTTGGATTCGGCTCCATTCCAGCTGCCTGCCATCCAGCAGACGACCACCACATGGTCAATAAAAGAGCAATTTCCTTCTTCTCTGGGCGTTATTCGCAGCGTTCCAACCCTCCACACAATGGCCAGATGCTGTTTCCTCCAACTAGAACATGTGCTGGCACGCTCCTTGTGTTCCCCCATGTTCTGAAACAGCGAGTTCATTCAGACGATCTCCCCCACCAGGGAGATCTTCTGATTGGTTTCCTCAAGATGAACTCGCTGGGCGAAACAGCCAGTGGTCCTCGGGGCTTCTTACCTCCAGCCACAGACTGTTCTGCCCACTCCAGGTACGTCGGGTGTAACTCCTTTGAGACCCCTAGCGGAGAGTTTTCTAGATTGGCTGAATCTCCCCAATCCCTCTCGCTGGCTTCTCAGGACCATTCGACTCGGCTATGCGATCCAATTCGCAAGACACCCACCCAGGTACCGCGGTGTTCTCTTTACCTCAGTTCCAGGCGAGAGCGCTGCGGTCCTTCGTGCAGAGATCGCAGTCCTTCCGTACAGACAACACAGTGACTGTGGCGTACATCAACCACCAGGCTGGTGTACGCTCCTTTCGCATGTCACAACTGACCCGCCATCTACTACTTCGAAGTCTCTGCGTGCCACTCACATTCCGGGCGATCTCAATCGTGTGGGCGATTCTCTATCATGACAGATTTCACTTCGAGGCGAGTGGAGGCTCCACCCTCAGATGGTCCAGCTGATTTGGAGTCGATTCGGCCAGGCACAAGTAGATCTCTTTGCCTCACCAGAATCCACTCACTGCCAGTTTTGGTACGGTCTAACCGAGGGCCCCCTCGGTATAGATGCACTGGCACACAGTTGGCCGAGGGACGTCTGCAAGTATGCATTTCCCCCAGTGAGCCTCATTGCACAGACACTGTGCAAAGTCAGGGAGGACAAGGAACAAGTTTATCTGGTGGCTCCATTTTGGCCCAACAGAACTTGGTTCTCGGACCTTGTGCTCCTATCATCGATCCCTCCCTGGCGCATTCCTCTGAGGAGGACCTCCTTGCTCAGGGGAGAGACACAATCTGGCACCCACGCCCAGATCTCTGGATCTTCCACCTATGGCCCCTGGACATGACCAGGAGGATTTCAGAGACCTCCCACCTTCAGTTGTGAACAACCTGTTACAGGCTAAAGCCCCCTCCACTAGGCGGCTATATGACCTAAAATGGCACATTTTTATGTACTGGTGTTCTTCCCAAGGGATGGACCCAAAGAGATGTGGCATCAAATCTGTGCTATCCTTCCTCCAAGGAGGCCTGGATAGGCACCTGTCTGCTTCAACAAAGTCCATGTGGCGGCTATCTCAGCCAATCATGACTTGGTGGAAGGCAGATCGGTGAGGAAGCACAATTTGATGATCAGATTTCTTAGAGGCGCCCGGAGGTTGAATCCTCCCAGGCTGAATCTCATCCCCTCTTGGGATCTTGCTGTGGTCCTCCAGGCCTTACAGAAAGATCTTTTTGAGCCTCTCCAGTCAGTCGATATTAATGCCCTCTCTATGAAGATGGCTCTCCTGACTGCGCTCACATCTGTCAAAAGAGTGGGAGACCTTCAAGCCCGCTCCGTCAACAGTTCGTGCCTAGAATTCAGGCCTAGAATTCGGGCCGACAGACTCTCACGTGGTCCTGAGACCCCGGCCTGGATACGTGCCCAAGGTACCTACCACTCCCTTCAGAGACCAGGTGATTACCTTGCAAGCTATCCCTTCCCAGGAAGGTGACCCCAACCTAACCCTGTTATTCCCAGTCCGTGCCCTGCGCATACGTACTCAGCCTTTAAGACGTTCCGAGCAGCTCTTCGTCTGTTTCTGAGGACAGCAGAAGGGGAAGGCTGTCTCCAAACAAAGGATCTCCCACTGGCTTGTGGACGTGATCCGTATGGCCTACCAGGCCAGAGGCTTACCCTGCCCACGGGGGGTGAGAGCCCACTCGACCAGGGGTGTCGCTGCCTCGGCAGCTCTTGCAAATGGGGCTTCTTTAACAGACATCTGCAGAGCTGCAGGTTGGGCTACACCCAGGGACCGAAATTAAGTTTTTGACACACCGGCCAAGTTGGCCGGTGGATTAAAAAAAAATCAACCGGCCAAGCTTATTTTTTACCTGCCAAAATTCTGAACGATTTAAAACAGATATATCCAAAGCACGTTATTCTGTATATTATGTGTGCTCCGGACAGAGAGGAGTGACAATTAAAATAGGGCTGGACGATATGGCAAAAATTCATATCACGATATATTTCTTAATTTCGGTCGATACGATATAATTCCGATATCGATACGGACAATATTAAAAAGCCTCAGGAAAAACACACACAATGGATGTCTGTACCTACAAATGTCTGCAAACTGAATTTGCAAAGTCTATAATACCTCCAGGCTCCTCCTATTAAAATTATATATTTTTAAAAAAAAATAAAAACAGTACAAAAAAAATAAGGTTCATATTTTATTTGTATTTAGCCTTTACAAACAGGAAATGTGAAATAAACTATCAAATAAATAAAATTCTCAGACTCAGCTTATTAACAATAATATATTTCCATTTAAACTAGAACAGGCTGAATATTCATATAAATTGAAACAACAAACAAACTGCTTCAGCCAGGATAAAGAAACAAAAATAATACAATAAAATAAATAAAGAGTGAGCAACAACAAAAACACATTGCTCTGGCCGGAACATTGTTGAGTGTTGATTAGGGATGCTCATTTTAACCGGTTAACCGTTAACCGACAGAAAGAATTTTGACCGATTAATACAATCAGTTAAACGGTTTAAAAGGTCTTTTTTTTTTCAGTAATTCAGTAATCAAAATATTGTAAAACGTTTTCTGGATGGTTAAAATAAAATGAAATTGCATTTTTGAGAGAAAAAAGATAAATCGCGTAGGCCTATAACGTTAAGTCGCATTTTATTATTAAGAAAGACCTGGTGTCGACGCGAAATATTTACAATACACTATAAACATAGGCTAGGCTATTTTAGTTCCCCTCACTCCACAAAAAAATCCTTTCAATTTAACATTATTTAGACAAGAACAAGAATGAAAAATATAAGAAGCTCGGCGACAAGACAAAACCAAACCATTGAGGCTAAAGCGAAACTGAAACTAATATTGTGTCTCATACGACACAAACCCAAATGTCTCCGTATTCAAGATGTATTTGAATGCTAAAATATTATTTGTTATGTAAACCTGGTTTTGTACTTCTCGCATTAAAATATCCACACAAAAAAAAATGTTTGGCATAATATCACGGCAGTACGTTGATAACGATTAAGCAGTGTGATTTTTTTCCATATGTTTGGCTGATTGTGTGTGCGCGTGCGACGCCGGCGCAATCACTTGATTTTTTCCTTCTAACAGCTTTATGATGTTTTTCTCCATTCGCAGAAGCTGCAGGTGATGCGACATGTCCATGTGAATCCTCATGTTCTGTTGTTTGCTGCTTTTTGCGCATGTAAAATTAATCCCGGAAAACAAATGTTAGTATTTTAACGGGTCACAGACACTTATCCTTTCTAAAATAATTATATTCTAATTTAAAATAATCTTGTCGGTTAACGGTTAATAATCAGTTAACAAGCGTCGGCTGTCGGTTAGGAAAAATAACCGAAATGAACATCCCTAGTGTTGATGACACTCTATGACAGGCTCTAGAGGTTTCTGGCAAGAAATATTATTCTGGTAAGAAATATAATTTCTGGTCAGGGGTACTCATTTTGTAGCTAAAACTTTCCGCGACGGAACTTAACCAACTACTGCTGAGCGCTGGCAGCGTGTCTGTGATGTACGTCATCACGCAATTCTGTTCTGCTCTTTCTGACGGCTGAGCACTTAACGTCATTCAGTGACAAATGCTAATGTATAAAATTATATATATATACAAATGTATATCGAAATATCTGAAATGGGTTTAAAAATCGTATCACCGTTATTGAAAAAAATTCTATCGCGATATATATTGATATCGAATTATTGTCCAGCCCTAAATTAAAACATCAATAAGAATTCTGGTGGTGGCTTTTCTTCCAGTTCGCCAAGCTTTCTTTTTGAAGGCTGGCTGGCTCCAGTTAAAAACCGCCACATCTCGCCACTAGCACGAAACTACCGCTACGTTGAGTGTGGGATAGACGGAAATGACGTGAGTGCGGCGCTCGCGTTTCACTTACGCTTCGGTACGTCACATGCAGACGGGGGCGGGGGAGCATCACAGAGATCTGCGAGACTGATACTGATTAACATTACTGGTGAAAAGATTTACTCGCCATGTGGCGGATGGCGCTTTAAATTTAACTCGCCAGACAGAGAATTTGCTCGCATTTGGCGAGTGGCGAGTGTTAATTTCGGACCCTGGCTACACCTAACACAGTCGCCAGGTTTACAACCTGCGCATGGAACCAGTGTTGACTAGAATCTAGAATCTTCAACTCAGGACACTGGTCAGGTGAAGAGCTTGCTGTAACGCTTCCCCCCCATGGTGATTATGCTTCTACAAGTTCAGTAAGTTTTTTTGTGTGAACCCTGAACAACCTTTCCATCACTTAGCACTTCTGGACGTAGCCGAGTTCGGTGGAGAAACTCACTATAAGAATCCAACGCAAGGTAAGTGGCACTCACAAACTCCTGGTTGGATTAGTGCCCCATATTGTGTTACTTCAAGATGGTGCCACGTATGGCAGCCACTGTGCTAAGCTCCCCAGTTGTTTTAGTGTTTTTGTTAGTTTTTCCTGTTTTTTGTTTCGCAAACACGATCAGTTTTATGGGATGAACTGCTGAACATTTGGCAGTACACACCACAAAACCTCCTACCGGATTTCAATTATTCAGATGTTTTGCTGAAGGTTGTAGTTGGTGGAGCAGCGGAACTGCTCAAATGCTTCAGGATGCGCAGACGGGGGGGAAGAAAGCCAGCGCGCTCATGGAGCCTCGACAACGCGGATTCCGAAAGGCACTGCCCAGCATACATCTGGCGAATCTACACTCTCTACTCAACAAAACAGACGAACTCCTCCTGCTCTCCCAGTTAAATAAGGATTTCTCACACTCTGCTGCTCTGCGTTTCACGGAGACCTGGCTGAACGACGCGATACCGGACAGCATGCTTCACCTGCCGGGCTATCAGCTGTTTAGAGCGGATCACGACGCAGAATCAACGGGGAAATCGCGTGGCGCGGGTCGTGCTTTTACATCAATGAAAGGTGGTGTACAGATGTAACGGTGTTAAAGAACATGTGCTGTTCTGATCTAGAAGCGCTTTTCATTAACTGTAAGCCATTCTATTTGCTGCGAGTTTTGCTTGTTCATTCTCATAAGAGTCTACATTCCACTGTAAGAGCACGTGAGCCTAGCTTTACAGAAACTCGCTGATCAGATCACAGAGACCGAACAAAAACATCCAGACTCTGTTTTAATCATTCTTGGGGATTTTAACAAAGCAAATCTCTCCCGTGAACTGCCCAAATACAGTCAGCATGTTACATGTCCCACCAGAGACAGTAATATATTGGATCACTGTTACACCACATTAAGGAATGTATATCACTCTGTCCCACGGGAAGCTTTGAGACTCTCTGATCACTGCCTGGTTCATCTTATACCATCCTACAGGCAAAAACTTAAATCTGCTAAACCTGTAGTAAAGACTGTAAAGCGATGGACCAACAAAACAGAGCGGGTTTTACAGGCCTGTTTTGAATTGATTGAGTGGAGTGTTTTTGAAGCTGCTGCAAACGGTCTGGACGAGCTCACAGAGACTGTAACTTCATATATCAGTTTCTATGAAGATATGTGCATTCCTACCAGGACTTATTTAACTTACAACAATGACAAACCATGGTTCACTGCAAAACTCAGACAGCTCCGTCAAGCCAAAGAAGATGCTTACAGGTATGGGGACAAAGTCTTGTACAAACAGGCCAAGTACACACTGGAAAAGGAGATTAAAGTGGCAAAGAGGAATTATTACGAAAAGCTAAGGAAACAATACTATTCCAGTGACTCCTCATCAGTGTGGAAAGGTCTGAAAGACATTACCAACTACAAGACACCCTCCCCCAGCACTGTAGAGAACCACCAACTGGCAGAAGATCTAAATGAGTTTTATTGCAGGTTTGAAAAAACACCATTAACACCTCCAACAACCCTGCTCTCCCCTTCTCCTGCACTTCAGATCAGGAGAAGGTGACGTGCGCCAGGTCTTCATAAAGAACAAAAGAAGAAAGGCACCAGGCCCAGACGGTGTGACACCAGCCTGTCTGAAAACCTGTGCTAACCAGCTGGCCCCCATCTTCTCACAGATCTTCAACAGGTCTCTGGAGTCCCTTCCTGCTTGAAACGCTCCACCATCATCCCCGTTCCAAAGAAACCTAAGATAACAGGACTTAACGACTACAGACCTGTAGCGCCAACGTCTGTCATCATGAAGTTGTTCGAAAAACTGGTTCTGGCTTATCTGAAGGACATCACGGGACCTTTACTGGACCTTCAAAGACCCCTCTGTCAAGCTCCTGAAGTTTGCGGACGACACTACAGTCATCTGCCTCATTCAGGATGGTGACAAGTCTGCCTACAGACAGGATGTTAAAGAGCTAGCTGTCTGGTGCAGTCATAACAACCTGGAGCTTAACACACTTAAAACAGTAGAGATGACAGCAGACTTTAGGAGGAACCCCCCAGCACTCCCCCCTCTCACCATCATGGACAACACTGTAATGACAGTGGAGACATTCAGATTCCTCGGCAACACCATCTCTCAGGACCTGAAGTGGGACATTCACATTGACGCAATTGTCAAAAAGGCCCAGCAGAGGCTGTTCTTCCTTCACCAACTGAGGAAGTTCAACCTGCCTCAGGAACTACTGAAACAGTTTTACGCTGCCATCATCAAATCCGTCCTCTGCATCTCAATAACTGTCTGGTTCAGCTCAGCTACCAAATCTGACCTCAGAAGACTGCATCGGACCGTCCGGACTGCTGAGCGAATTATTGGTACAACCCTTCCTACTCTCCAAGAACTGTACTTATCCAGAGTGAGCAAAAAGGCTGGCAAAATCACTCTGGACCCCTCACATCCAGCACACCCCCTCTCTGAATTGTTGCCGTCTGGTCAACACTACAGAGCACTAAGCAGCCAGGCACAGGAAGTTTCTTCCCTCAAGCAATCAATCTCATTAACACTTCATAATAAACGTGGAACACACAACACTATTATACACTCACTTATCCAGTTATTTATAGGGGTGTGACGAGACACTTATCCCACGAGACGCGACACGAGACTGGGTTCACGAGAACCAGACAAGATTTTTTTTTTTAACTTTTTTAAAGAAATCCTCAGTGATTAAATATATAGGGAAAATAGTATTTTATTCAACTGAAAAAGATAAAATGCAAAAAAAAATGTAGGTGCATTCTGAACTTTATGAAATTAAACTTCCATTTTAATGAATTATATGCAGTAATAAACAACATTTAAACAAGAGATTCACGATTCGAAATAACTTGAGAATCCCAGCTGTTTTTAATAAATTAGAGACCATGATTCTGGAGAAAAAAAAAGATCAGAAAACTAAACAAAATAACGTAATTTACTAGTGGTTCTGACAAAATATTAATTGCTTAAATCTTTTAAAAACATATATTTATAGAAAATTAAAAAAAAAAATTCAATGATGGAGTCAGTGTCTCAATTCATTAAGACTTGTTCTACTATTGGAATCTCCTGAATGAGTGATTCAATGACATACTTTTTTTTAAACGGGCAGTTTTGCCACCTTTTGGCAGAAGAGGGTAAGCGTTACAATACATACAAGTGTTGAGATACTTTCGTTTTGATCGCTACTGTAGACAATTTATACCCAAACTATAAACTTTTATCCCAGTACTTCTGTTATTTAAATGTCTGTAACACAGAAATGATGATTATAATGTGGTTGAAAAGACTGTTTGTGTTGCCGTTTCTGGATCAGTAGCAAGATGAATGCAGATTTCAATGTCTTTAACACCTGTTTCACATCGTAAGCATCAGTGGAGCGTGAGCAGCGCGTTTTGTCGCCGCCCATATCAGTGAATGACAGCGTTCACATCGGAAAGGTAATGATGGCCAATCCTCTGATTCATTAACATGGGCAGTGACAAAACGTGCTTTTCCTTACATGCATTCCTTACGTATGGTAACCCTTGTTTCCTGATGGAGGGAATGGAGATGTTGTGTCCTTCATGCCACAACTTCAGACTGCCTCTGAGTGGGTTGAGACGCTTCTCGACTCCTCAGAACAGAACGAGCAAGCAGATCCCACACTGCCCTATTTATACCTGGATGTCCGGGACGTGGCCAGCTATGCAAGATCTGCACGCCCAATTTCATTGGCCGTTTCTTAAAGTTTTCAGAGGTGTTTGGGCTCTAAAGAGTGACCCCTAGTGTCGTCACTCGACACAACGTCTCCGTTCCCTCCATCAGGGAACGAGGGTTACCATACGTAACCAAGACGTTATCTCATCTAAACGCAGTCAATTCAGAAAAACGCGATTATTGTGCACGGAGGCATTGTATTTTGCTTATGTCGGTTCATGCTGCTTCACAGAGTGCGTGCTGTCTGTGTTGATATGATCATTCATTGCAAGAGCTTTTTGGGCTTGTTGTTTAAGCTTGGATAAAAAAGCAATCAGGTTTATGGAGCTACCAAACTAAACAGACACGAGTCACTATATGTTGGTCTTATTTTTAGCATAAAGCATTTGGATTTAGTTTTTTTATGGTTTCTACCAAGATCTGGCAACACGAGCGAGCCAAGGTTCCTGTTTCTCTGGTACTGCTTTCCCTGTGATTCACCCATGTATTCACCACACATATTACAGAAGAGAGACACATCTATGCACGTTAAAAACCTCATTAACAACTAGTCGTTCAGTTCGGTTTCGCACACACTGCATTAAAGCCAGAGTCCAAACTGAGCTTTTTTCCCCCTTCTCCCAAAACCGCTTATACTACTATTTCAGCTATTAAAATAGTTCTGTTTTGTATGTAATGGCAAAGTGACAATATTTCTTTTTGTTTTTTTTATTAAGTTAATTTAGAAAAACGTTTGGAGCATGTTTTGTTCGTTTTTGTTTTAAAAGTAACAAACAGCAGCCAGCGGAAGACTGTTCTGTTTGATCAATTTGCCTTCTCGAATCATTACGACTTGCCTAAAATAAAATCCATAGATGTAAAACAGTTCAAGTATATAACAATAATAGTTTAAATGTTAACGTAGATAAATGTGCGCTATTAGGCGCATATCCAATCGTTTTTGCGGAAAGTGGAAGCTGACATGGAGGCGCCAGTGCACGCTTGATTTTTTTTTTTTTTTTTTTTTTTCCCCAGTGGAAACAATTTAAAAACAATTTACAATTTAAATTTTCTCCTCACAAAGGTAAGAGTAATACATCATTCGGAACTGTAAAGGGTTATTTTATTTGTGTGCACTCACAATATTAACAAAACACTACAAACTGTGCTTTTATAAAATAAAGCTTTCTGGCGTCTCGTTCTTGAACAGGAGCGCTTCACAAAAATGAACTCAGCGAATACATGCCTCAGAGACATGATAAATATATATACTATATATAAATAGAAAGCTGTAAATTATTGCTTAACGAAATAAAACAAATCGAAAACAAAAACTCTTTCATTATGTAATCCACAAAGACGCATTTCTTTCTGAAGGCGTGCCCAAAGAGGAGACTGCGATCTCATCAGGATCTTTGCGACACTGACTCAGAATACACTAGTTTATTAATAAATAATTCAAATATCATTTGTAATTACTTTTGCCAGTGCTTTGTGGCAGCCTATTGCATGCGAATCTCTTCCAGCTGCGCTGAAGGCACTGCTGCTGGTTGAGACACTAAACGCCGTCCGAGTCTCGAAAGTTGTTGTTTCCACCACCATTTTTTTTTTTCCCAATCACTATAATTGATGGATGTCTAAACACAGGGCTTTTCACTGTATAGCATTTCTGTAAAGACGGTTGTCAGTCACTAACATTACC
This sequence comes from Labeo rohita, assembly GCF_022985175.1. Taxonomy (NCBI): domain Eukaryota; kingdom Metazoa; phylum Chordata; class Actinopteri; order Cypriniformes; family Cyprinidae; genus Labeo; species Labeo rohita. The sequence continues at coordinate 651,801 of NW_026129535.1, read as the reverse complement.
TGTATTTTTCAGAAGGTTATGTGGTTGTTGAATGCGGTTGTCACTCTCGTATTTTACTGAATTATGTTTGTACAGAATGCTATTAAGGAGTAAAAGGTGAACTGACAACCGAATTTATCTGCAGTGTGTATTTGGCCAGAACGGTCGCAGAGAGGACAGAATAGACACAATAGCAAAAAATACTGTACGGGCACAGCAAATTCATTGTTCATGATTTTCAAAATATAAGAAAAATCTAAATATTGGTGTGGGGGTATATGATTGTGCTTCTGAAGATAACACTGGTTTTCAGAAACGTTTCAATGTTATTTTGTCCCTAACCACAATCCTTTTTAACAATTTACTGAACAAAGTGCATAAAAAAAAAAAAAAAATGTATGTCAAAGCCATAAAACAGACAATTAATCGGCATAATCGTCAATGCCCTAAACCAGACAATCAATTGACAATCAATTATTTCTTAGACAATTAATCGTCAGCCAAATTTCATAATCGTGACAGCCCTAAAGGAGAGATGACAGTATTAAGACCTGTTCTCACTGAAATGTTTGGCATAAAAATTCTGTCAATTTTTTTTACATGTGATTTGTCTGTTCAGCCAAATGTGGAAGGAAAAAAAACCAAAAAAAACAGACAGGCTAATTCAAAATTTAGATTCACTCTCTGACAGCAGGTGGGGCTTGTTTTCCTACATCCATTCAAATTTTTGTATTTGCTATAGTGTTTTTAAACACTAAATAAAGAGTGCAGAGACAAAAGGGCTGGCTACAGATTCTTTCTCTGCTATTCACTGTTGCTTAACAAAACAGTGTGTTCATAGGTGCAAAGGGCTGCATGAATTATCAAAATTAAATAGATATTGGGAAATGGCTTAGTGCAAATGACAAACTGCGTAGGCAAATGCCTACATGCTTCACTGGATTCAGAGTGGCATTTATAGGCACTCCATGAAACTCCATGAATAATACAGTGTTTCAGCGTCTTGACAACTAAACGAGAATGGCTTAGTTCAGTGGTTCCCAACCATGTTCCTGGAGGCACCCCAACACCACATGTTTTCCATGTCTCCTTAATCAAACACACCTGATCCAGATCATCAGCTCATTAGTAGAGACTAGGGCTGAACGATTCTTGCTAAAATGTGGATCACAATTTTTCTCCATGGGAATTGAGATCACGATTCTCTTACATGATTCTCATTTTTTCAACCAAAATTTACTGCACTGAAGTACAAAAAAAAAAAAAAAAAAAAAAAACACAGGACATTTAGTATAATAAAGTGCTGGAGTAACAAAAAAGAAGTCTCTTTTCTTATTTTAGACCCCTTAAAGTGAATAAAAGTAATTTAAAAGTTTTTGAACATACGAGAACATAAACAAATAATAAAATCAACCAATAATAAAATAACCAATAATAATAAATAAACCAGTAATAAAATAAAGCAGACCATAGGTTTGTATTATTTCAAATCAAGAAACAGGTTTGGGTTGTCTGATAATGATAATAATGCTGATAATAATAATAATAATATAATAATAATAATAATAATAATAATAATAATAATAATAATAATATCACTTTTTTTGTCTCTTAGAAATACACATTTGATAGTAGCTTGAGGATGCAGAGGTACATTTTTGTTCATTATCAATCAGTAACATCTGTAAAAATTGTAGCAACCTCAGTTTTATATGGTTACATTTTAAATCATGATAAACAGTTAAAACCACACATAATGGTACCTCAATACCATGGTAAAAATATAACTACATGGTTTTATAGGTAGCCTATTTGTATGGAAAACGGTAGTCTAAAAACATTAAGTATAAATGCACACATGCTATAGCTTAATCACAAATACCTACATACTATAATTATATACCATTATATACCAAAAGTGTTCACACATATCGCATCTTTTGCACACTCAAGTTGGTTATTTCAAATGTAGGTGCGCGGCAACTGCGCTCATAATAACAGAAGCGACGCGCATGCGGTGCGACGCGCTCTGGTTTTCCAGGCGCGCCTGCGCCACATCGAGATAATAAATGCATCTTCTCTAGTGGGCTTGCGCAGCACAGCAGGGTGAACTTTGGTCCGAGTGGATAAATCCGTGCGGCACGTGTTTTTTCAGTACCAATATTGTTACAGTACATCCTCACTCTCACCGTCGTCACCAGGACTTTCCACACTGGGGTTAATTTTTTTTTCCGTCTTACCGCTACAAATCCACAAAGCAAACTGACTCCGTTTAGGTCTGCTGCCTTGTTACACCTCACGTGAGTGACAGCGGAGCGTGGCCAATGAGGGAGAGGAGAGACGCGATCAAGATTTATGATTGATTGGTGAATTAATAGTGATTTGTTATTGTGTGAGTGTGACCAATAACGTGTGAATGCAGCATGATCTGAATGCAGGGAAACACATGGAAGTGAATTGCCGTCATTTAGAAATGAAATGGTCTTAATGTGAACACAGCCTATACTGTACTTTCTCCTTTCTGTCTTAGTGGTAATCAAACAACAACCAAAAAAAAAACAAAAAAAAAAACAAATTCTTACTGCTCTTAAGTAAATAACTTAACGTAACACAGCATTCATCTATATTTATACAGTGAAATTTATGCAGTGTTATTTTACATTTGATTATTCAGATTCTGTAACTGAATACTATTGTTAGACCTACCTAAAAAACTAAAACCACCTTTCATTTCATTATTATTATTATTATTATTATTAGTCATTATTATTTATTTCAGTGGTATTAAAATGGGTCAAAACAAAAACAATAACTTTTTTTATGTATTTATTTTATTACGGCAACTGTAGTGGACATTTTGATTTAAAAATTAATTTATTATTGTTTTTTTTATTTTATTTTATTATTATTATTATTTTTTTATTTTAATTTTCTATGCACTCTCCAACAAAAATCACCCCACTATTCATTCTTTTCAAATAATGTTATTCATTTAATCTAGTCAAAAGTCCTTTTCATATTGCATAAAAACGAAATATCACAATATCAGATTTTTTGCCAATATTGTGCAGCCCTAGTGCATATGTAACAAATGGCTCTGGTCATGAAATGAAAAGCATTAATCTTCTTGGTGGGCTGGCTTTTTTCACAGTGCAATAGAAAAGAGAACCATTTTAGGCAGAGGTGCACTGACGCTTCATTGTTTGTTCATTTATAATTCTGTGAACAAGTGACCGATTTCAACCACAGCTTCTGTGTCCATTTATAGTGTAGTGAGTGGGACACTTCAGATTCTAGAGAGCATTCGATTGGACAGAAAATCTGATGAAAAGCAGGGTGATGTCATCAAAATTGTTGATCCATTAGATGTCATCAAAATTGTTGATCCATTATTGACAGAAGTGAGAGATTGTAAGTTTTGACTGCTTATATGTTCTTAATGCAAATTTTGTCATTGTTTTGGAGCACACTAGCTTACACCTTAAGTTAACCTTAAGGCTAACATATTCATACTAAAAGACAAAAAACAATTTTGATTTTATGGGGACAAATAGCTGCTACTTTTACTTAGTTTAAACTGTGGTGCAATATAGTGTAGCTTGATCGTAGTTAAATTATGCTGCTTGTAGCCTAACCAACTCCAATCAGGTTATAATACTAGATAAACTTTGTTGTCCTCTTACCCCAAGAAGGTCTCTGCCATCTTCATCCAGGGGTGGCACCACTTTAGACAGGTCCTGTCGCGCCCACTTGGGAAAGGAGGGTTTGTAGTCTGGCATTGAGGTGACTCCAGGCCATATAGATTCATCCGGAGTGCCCAGTGTCCGAAATATTCGGAAAAGCTGGTCTATTTCAGAGTCTCCAGGAAACAAAGCCCTCCGAGTAATCTGGTATGAAAAGCCAGAAAGTGTGTCAAAAGCAAAAGTACATTAAGCAATCAATAAACGTAAGATGATGTTTAAAATAAATAAATAAATACCATTTCAGCAAAGATGCAGCCCAAACTCCAGATGTCAACCGCTGTAGAATAATATTTACATCCCAGGAGAATCTCTGGAGCTCTGTACCACAAAGTTACAACCTATTAAAAAAAAATTATTAATTGATTAAAAAAAAACAAAACAAAAAAAAAACATTTACAGCTGTTAAAGATCAATTCTGCAAATTGCAGGTTTTTTTTATGGGTCTCTGCTGGTAGCTTGTTTGCATAGTCATTCAGACACAAAATTGGTTAATAATAGCAATTTATTATTAATTAATAATTGAATTTTGCACCTACAAGAAATAAGAGTTATGAAGGATTTTAGAATACAATTCAAATAGTTCTTAATAGTAATCTGTTCAGGCCTGTTGCTTCAAGCAAGCAAACATGAGAGGTGGAGGGTCATATTTTATACACATATATATTTTTATATAATTATAATTAAAATTATAATTATAATACTTTAACCTAAACGTTTGAATACTCTAGTATTTGTATTTTCACAATTCATGCATGCATGTATGAATATGTGCTGAATATATTTGATATTTGAAAGACTTTTGAAAGCATACTACTTGGACACTAGATGGTGCTATGGGGTAAATTTAGTTGTGCCTATACACTATGAAAAGTTTTTCGATTTCAAACTTTGAATCAATTTATTATAATTGATAACTAGAATAAAGTGCGGTCAGATTAAATTCTGTGATATTATCTACCTAATCTCACCAACAGATCAAATAGATTTTTACTCTCGGCTCTTAAATGCTCCAGATTGATGTCAGTCTGTACTTTCTAAAGGGTGAGGAAGATTAGAATAAACAATAACCATCACAAAATGTACATATTTTTCTGTATCACATGTTGCAAAGTCCTGCAAGAGCTCATTCAATCATCAAATAAATATAACCCGGGCTTCCAGGCAGGACAAAATACAGTGAAATACAGTGATTGAAAGTTCAATGTTCAATGAATAATCAGATGTACATTATACAAAAAACAGCTCAGAAGTAAACTGTAATATGGTAAAGTGCTCTGTAAATGGGAGACCAACAGAAAAAAAGTAGTAACACTTAGGGCCCAATTCTCATTATTAATTAGTTGCTTTTTAGCATGAATTATTGGCTGTTTATTAGTACTTATAAAGCACATATTGTTTTATTCTGCATGACTATATTATATGACAAAATTATTTGTCAACAATTTTTATGGTCAATGTTGTGGATAATGTCGACTAATAGTTTCAGCTCTAACATGTACTGTTGCAAAAAAAAAAAAAAAAAAAAAAAAAAAAAAAGCATGTCAGGCACACCATACAAAGGCCTGTTGCACAAAGCCAGTTTTAGTTTTTACCCTGGTAAATTCATGTTTAGTTTGACCCAATTCATGAGTTTATGGGCTCAAGAAGATGACTTGGTTTATAGCGGGTTTCGTCTCCATGGTAACTTACGTAACCCAAGTACCCTGCTCCGGAGCAGGTTTTATTCTGGGTTACAGATCACAAACCCAAACTAAATCGATAAGCTGTGAGCAAAGTGACATATCAAATGCAATAAAACCACTCCCCCCGTATCTCTCGCTCCAAAATAAAGCAGTTTACAGTGAAAGAATTTTAGAGACAAAATGTCTTTTGCTGCTATTTATTTTGAATTATAAATTCATTTAAATTAATTTAATATACATAACCAATAAATAAGTTTTAATATATAAAGCTTTTAAAATGACTAAACTGTGTTTTCTTTTGAGCTTTTTGCAAATGATTAAATTCAGCTGCCTTATCTGCATAGTCTATTGCTGCAGCAGCAGTGATTATTCCCGTCATGTAAATGCATTTAAATTCATGATATTTTTAACAACATATCTTCAGTAGAGAAGTGAATTGTGCCGACTCTCATGAGAAGTGAATGAAACTGACACCTCCATGTTCCTTGTGATTGTTTGTTTGCTGCATGTGTCAGTTTCAGGTGCATGCACCCTAGAGTTAATCACAAACTATGCATCAAAGTTGAGTTGACAGAGAACGTTTATATCATGTTTTATGAGCCACCGAACATGATCTAAAGCCATTTGTATTTGTTTTTTTGTTAACTCTATACCTACTCTGAACCTCAGAGTTTGTTCAGCTAGCTTCATGCAACAGGTATTTCAGTCCAACCCATTGCCACAGGTGTATTATGGCTTCCATCAATTATGAAAACAAGATACTTCACACCAAGTATTGGATGGAGTGGTGTAAAGCACACCACCACACCATTTGCTGTACATTTGTAAAACAAATGTAAGTGCCATTATGTACTGAAGCTTTGTAAACAAAACCAATGGTTCAAAAACATAAATATATAAAAGTGAACAGAGCAATGTTATGCATTTTGCCACCTTCTTCTGCGGTGGGGTAAAGAGCTGCTGGCTTGATGACGCAAACAAACCGCTATTCGGACCCAAATAAAATAATAGGAACGCAATCCACTGGGAACATGGGGGAAGGGGGAGTAATCAAACTCAGGTTCGTACCAGGCAATCAAACCACGTGTCAAAGCACCCTCAGGTCCCGTCCACACAAACCAGAGCTTTCCCTATCCAATCTTTTTTTCCTTCGTTCTAAAACAAAAAAAATCCCGTAAACACAGCGTCGCCTCAAGAAATAACAGTGTACACACGAAACCACTGAAACAGACTCAAAATGATATAGTATACATGCCAGACCAGTATATGGTGCTGTAATTCTGCCCAAGAGATACACTAAAAACGGAGAACACTTGGAACATGTGTATAAACTTTGTGCGCTGTATACAAATCCAACACAACAGCAAAACTCGCTCCCCCCTTAAGGACTGAGTAATTTTTTTCTGTGCAACAAATGGGTTCAAAAAAGTTATCATAGTTTTAGTGACAATGACATAAATTATAAACAAAGTATGAAAAATGTCTAGAGTTTTCGTGCCATTAGATTTTTAACAAAACTTTAATTTGTACCAAGGGGGAGTTTTACCCCACCTATGAGACAAAACGCCCCAAAGGGTGGGATAAAATGCCCCCTGTCTGACAAAGCAATTTGCTTTAAAAATTTACAGCAGACTCAGAGTACAAGCATTTTTAGCTTAAAATTAAAAATAATATAATCAATAATGAATTACAAAATTATGATAGCCTATTTGAAGCATTTTGTTAGCTCGTGCTAACTGGCTAGCTAACTAGCTACCTGATGCTAACTTAGGGTAATTTTTAAATATAAAATCCAAATATTTTTATTCAATCAACCAATTAGAACTAATTTGATGGAAAAACAAAGGATTTGATGTTCAGAACAAAATAACTACAGTAATTGCGCCCTGGGATTTTACCCCACAGGCTATGTTTAAGAAAAAAATTATGTCATTTTGAAAATATAATTATATTTTTATTAAATAACACATACTCCCTATCTACAGGTCCTATGGTTCTCATATCATATACAGTCATGTGAAAAAGCTAGGACACCCTATTAAATTCCATGGTTTTCCGTATCAGGACATCATTAAAAAAAACTGGTCCTTGGCTGGTCTTAAAATTTTAAAAATAAAACAAATTGTCATTTACTGAACAAAAATAAAGCCAGAAATGGAAAAGCCATGTGTGACAAAGTTAGGACACCCTTACTGTTAACACTGGAATTAAGAGGGTAAATAAGAGTCAATCAGACACCTTTGATTAACTGATCATCAGCAATGCCAAAGAGGTAAGACATCAGTAATCATCTTAGAGAAGCAATTGTTGCCGTTTCCAAACAATTTGAAGTTTACTCACAAGTGGAAGACATTTAAAACAGAGACCTCTCCTTCCAGGAGCAGACGTGTAAAGCTCAGAGAAATGGCAGACAACCCAAAAACTACACCTCAGACTCTACAGGCCTCAGTTAACATGTTAAATGATAAAATTCATGATAATACCATTAGAAAATATGGGACAAAAATGGCATGTTTGGAAGGCTTGGCAGAAGAAAGCCTCTTCTATCTAAAAAAAAAAAAAAAAAAAAAAAAAAAAAAAACACTGCAGAACAGTTTTGGTCTGCAAAGTTGCATCTGAACAAAACAAGTCTTCTAGAATAATGTCCTTTGAACAGACAAGACTGAAGTGGAGATGTTTGGCCATAATGTACAGCGGCAAGTTTGGTGAAAACCTAAAGAGCATATCAGCACAAACACCTCATACCAAAAGACAAGCATGCTGGAGGAGGGCTGATAATTGTGGGCTTGTTTTGTAGCCACTGGACCTGAGCACCTCACATTCACTGAGTTGCCCATGAACTCCTCTGTATATCAAAGTATTCTAGAGACAAATGCGAGGGCATGTGTCCGACATCTAAAGTTGGGCCAAAATTGGGTCGTCCAACAGGATAATGATCCTAAGCACACCAGCAAATCTACAACAGAACGGCTGAAAAGAAAAGAATCAAGGTGTTGCAATAGCCCAGTCCAAGTTCAGAGGTCATCCTGACTCAAATGCTGTGCATAAGCAAATGCCCACAAACATCAATAAACTGGAGCAACAGTGAAAAGAAGAGTGGTCCAAATTCCTCCAGAACGATATGAGAGACTGATAAAGTCACACAGAAAATGAATGCTTGAAGTTATGGCTTCTAAAAGTGGATCTACAGGCAACTGACTCATAGGGTGTCCTAACTTGGTCACACACGGCCATTCCCTCTTGGCTGTATTTTTCTTAAATAAATAATGACACTGTGTGATATGTCATGTGATGATGTTTATCTGAGGATTTATTTTCCAAAATTTAAGACCTGCCAAGGACCAGATAATTTTTTATTATGTCCTGATACAGAAACCATGAAATTCAATAGGGTGTCCTAACTTTTTCACATGACTGTATAACTGTGATGTTCTACAAAACAACAAGCTTTAAAACACTTTTTCTTGTTACTGCTGAAAATTAGATCATTTACTGTGAAATCCATTTTCTACATCACAGTGAAAACTTCTACATCACTTTTGTCAACATAGTCCATAGTGACAATAAAAATGTATCTTGATTTCATCTTGTAGTTATTTTGGGTAAACAGTATACGGGGGGTTTTACCCCACTCTACCCTATATTGATTAAAGCGTATAATGCAATGAACTTGCTGCCTCAGATGCGGGCGTTGTAATGAGAGACAAAACACAGATCTATGTTATTTGCCACAAAAATACATAAAAAAAAACTATTATAATTATTGGGTCTTATTATAATTATTATAATTAGAATTATTAAAAAGCCTGTCTAATTAATTTACCAAATTCTGTTTTCCATTACTTTTCTGGATTCCATTTTGACCATTAAATTTTAATAATCAAAAGCAGCCCCAATTAATTTATTTTATTCAAAAAAATTAATTATAATTAGTATTATGTGCAATTACTTATTTATTTTCCAGAAATAATGTATATTTACATTTTTCTTCTAAATAAATTTGTTGGTTTCTTTTGTGGGGAATTAATCATTTGGATTAATCAAATAATTGGTAAATTAGCCAATAGATTAATCGATATAAAACTAGTAATTAGCGGCAGCCCTAATCGTTTCATAAAATATACGAATTGGCTATACACAAAAACGCAAGGGTGTCGTTTTTTTTTTTTTTATCCATCCATTCTGGGACCCGTTTAAAAAAAAAAAAAAAAAAAATGTGGTTTCAGACTCCCGAAACGCCAGATCCATCTGGACAATCACTACATCTATTGTAATTTGTAGCTGTAATTCCCACTCATGTCCAGTTGGTGGCAAGTGCGGTCCAGTGTGGCAGCAGAGCACTTGATCCAGAACAAAAACGAAAACGTCAGGAATGTTTTCCTACGCGTTTAATTTCACACAGGCGAGTACCCAGTTTAAGCTACAGCAATCTATCACGGCACATTAAAGAGCGCCAAAATGCTATTAATTGGTTGATTTTTCTAATTAAATGGACAGAATTTGAAATCTGATACTTTTTCATATCAAAAGTAACAAAGCACAAAGATTGCAATTAAATGGGAGGCGAACTACATACTGCTCATTCATCAACTAAAAACAGCACAGACCAAAAGATCGACTGATATTTAACAATCTATATTGTTTCATAAAAATGAGAATCTATTAAAATTGAAAAACATTTTAGTGTCCTTCGTTGTTCCTGTTTGTGTGGTGTTGAACATGAAAAGTGACGCAGTCTCTGTTAATCTGTTCTCTTCAAAATAAATGTATAAGCCTATATCGTCTTGTAGGTTCATAATTAAAAGTGAAAATGCAAACAAAAATAAAAGCAATTAAATGTGTTATTATAATTAAAATATTAATTAAGTAATTAAGGAATTAATTAATTAATTTAATTAAATTAATCAATATGACGGTAATAACAGATCATCACAGAATTTTTATGTCAAAATGACGGACAAAGTTAAAGTCTAACGCAACCTCTGGTATGTATGTACGTATGTTTATATCTCATAAAATAACATTGGAATGTGAGTAATTAACCTTTTTAAATTTAACATAAAAAAACTAAACTTAAATAATATAAAAATATAAAAAAAAAAATATAAAAAATAAAAATAATCGAGTGTTTTATAATGTCTAAATATACATTCAAATGCAAAACCCACAAAAAATAAAAAATGCAATAAGCAAGCAGTTATGACCAGCAAAACTCTTTTGAGCAACAACAGCAGAGCTAAATACCTGTATGCTATATTTATTTAAAGGGGTCATCGGATGCGAAGTTCACTTTTTCATGTTGTTTGAACATTAATGTGTGTTGGCAGTTTATGTACAAATCTACCCTATGATGATAAAAATCCATGCAATGGTGTTTAATTAATCTGTAAAAATAATATCCCCTCTTTCAAATCGAGCCGTTCCCAGATGCCTGTCGGTGTGCCGTCACACCGACAGAGGCTGCTCCCACAACAGTTGATTGACATGAGCTCTTACCTTAGACCAGCTGTCACAGTCCTTTAACTTTCCATGTTTTGATGCCAGAGCACGGATGTAAGTTAGACAAGAATATCTCCGATTGAGCGATTGAGGTGTGCTGCTGGATGTAATAATGAACATAGTGGTCGTCATTTACTCCCGACATCTGAGCCGCTAAAGATGTAGTAGATTACGTTTGTTTGTGAATGGAATGCACCTCCCGATCTACATATATCCGTCTATGTTCGCGCGAATCATTCATGATCCAGCTTCACTTACAGCAGAAGTTAGTATAAGCGCTTTTTTTATGAATCTTTGTGATCGCCTTTCCTTATAACGTGGCAGTTAGAAAGTTTAGCGGCTAAACGCGGCTAATGTAAACAAGACCGTCTTTCCACAGAGAGAGGAGAGGGGCGGGGTGAGCAGAGCTCATTTGCATTTAAAGGAACAACCCCTTAGAATGAGATGATTTTTGCAGAGCTGATTTTGGCAGGGTAAAAAGGGTGTTGTTTTACAAAACCACTGAGAATTTTTAATCAAAGTATATTAGAGACTTTTCATTAAGACCCTAAAGAATCATATCAACTTGTGGAAAACGGGCATCCGATGACCCCTTTAACAGCCATATGGGCATCTAGTGGTTAAACCATGCCATTACATGGCACCAAACGCCTCAAATTTGCCTCTTTGCACTGGAGCTTAAAACCCTTTTAACCCTAAATACTACACTAACTGTAATATTAAAAAGGATATTAGAAAATGTTATATTTTAAATGGTCATTTATAGATCATAATTATTGCACATATTATTTAGTACCAAAAATCTCCTCAAAATATTAGCTAAAGAACTGAGCTAAAATATAGTACAACAATTTAATTGATTAAAAGTTATACTTAAGGTATGTGGTCACATTTAACTGACAAGAAGTATGAGAACTGTAAGGGAAACAGGGTAATTTATCTCAAAGGGAATTAATTAAGATTTTATACAGAATTTGAACAGAATCACTTTTCTACGGCTGATCACTGAGTCGGCCCGTGATTCACTAAATGAGCCGTATAACAGCAACCCTGCAATGGATATTAATATTCAAAATATAGTAAAAGCACTGTAAGACATAAACAAAATTCTAAGTACGACGTAATTTTACTCTTATTCCTACACTTAAGAATAGGAGTGATTCATAAAGGTTCCTAAGTGTTAAGACTAGATCTCAGTTCCTAAATTATTTAGAAGAGCTGGAAAGGTCTCCTAGCCTAGTTAGGAGTAACAAGATGGCAGCAAAGAGGAGGAGACATTTTCCAATGAACATATGACGTATTGATGTTATATGATGATATGGAATTGATAAAATGATACAAACTTGTCAAAGCAATTTTTTTGTAACTGTCCAAGTAAGAAACATAACTTATTCCACTCTACAAATCAAAGTGTTATTATTATCATCATTACGTTTTCGCTGGAAAATTGGAAAAATGCAGCAATGCACCAGTGATGACACAGTAAGCTGGGTTTTAAATATTGTGACATTAACCCCACCAAACACAACTGCATGGCTGAAGGATGAAGGATACAGACTGGTATGCCAATAACCTTACACCATGTCCTAACCAGATGCGAAGCGGTGCATTGTAATGCAATAAAAGCCATCTTTTCCGTGTTAAGAAGAGCTTTTTTTCCTAACCAACTGTGGCGGTGATACGCGACGAACAATAGCGGAATCTATTTTAGAAATGGTTTCCATCTCTGCAACATTGCAGCTGGAACAACATACAAACTATGACAATGATCATCTCTGGTACTATGTGCTTTAATGTTAAAACGGTCTAATGTGACTTTGAACATCATTTAGTGTGACCTTTATAGTATACTAAAATACGGATAATTACTCAATTATTGAAAGAAAAAAAGAAAGAAACAAAGAAAGAAACAAAACAAACATTAAAACTGAACTCAATATGAACCAAGAAGTGTATTCCATAATTGTATCAATGTAAACCAAGAAATTTTTTCAAAGATTGCATCAGTCACTCAGTATGTATTTTAAATAATTTAAAAATGGTTTTATATTTATAAATTAGAATATGTCCTTAACCATTTTGTTGCAAGTACAGTGTGCTTACAGGGCTCGAAATTAACTTTTTTACTTGGTAGCACTGGTGCTCCCAACTTCAAAAAGTTAGGAGCACCAAAAAAAATTTAGGAGCACCAAATGAATATTAAGGAGCACCACAACTGCCAACTGAGCAGAACAGCCAGCACTCGACCCGGCATTTCTTTTTAGTAATGCACCGATCTTGATTCTTCATGGCCGATTCTGATTGCCGATGTTTTTACAAGCAAATGGGCTGATTCTGAAAGCCTTTGTTTAATATTTATTTTAAGCCTTAAGCAGGGACAAGAATTAATGATAATACGAGTACATGAATAAGATGTTTATTTTCTCTATTACATTTAGAGCAATTTAAATTAGAAGCAAACACCGCATTTTTAAAGGGGTCAGCGGATGCCCATTTTCCAGAAGCTGATATGATTCTTTAGGGTCTTAATGAAAAGTCTCTAATATACTTTGATTAAAAATTCTCAATGGTTTTGTAAAACAACACCCTTTTTTACCTTGCCAAAATCAGCTCTGCAAAAACCATCTCATTCTAAGGGGTTGTTCCTTTAAATGCAAATGAGTTCCGCTCACCCCGCCCCTCTCTTCTCTCTGTGGAAAGAGGGTCTTGTTTACATTAGCCACATTTAGCCGCGTTTAGCCACTAAACTTCCTAATTACCACGTATAAGGAAAGGCGATCGCAAAGATTCATAAAAAAACCCTTATACTCACTTCTGCTGTAAGTGAAGCCGAATCATGAATGATTCCCGTGAACATAGACGGATATATGTAGATCGGGAGGCGCATTCCATTCACAAACAAACGTAATCTACTGGATCTTCAGCGGCTCAGATGTCAGAGTAAATGACGACCACTATTGTTCATTATTACATCCAGCAACACAACACCTCAATCGCTCAGTCGGACTGTGACAGCTGGTCTGAGGTAAGAGCTCATGTCAATCAACTATCGTGGGAGCGGCCTCTGTTGGTGTGACGGCACACCGACAGGCATCTGAGAACGGCTCGATTTGAAAAAGGGGATATTATTTTTACAGATTAATTAAAAACCACTGTATGGATTTTTATCATTATAGGGTAGATTTGTACATACACTGCCAACGCACATTAATGTTCAAACAACATGAAAAAGTGAATTTAGCATCCGATGACCCCTTTAAACAATCTACAGTATAAATAACAAAAAATAAACAGCACAGTTCTTTCTTAGTCGTATTAGGTGCAAACAATAAATGCAGCCATAATCAAAGTAGGCTACTCTCTCAATATTCAAAGTGCAAATAGAGACCGTATTTTTTAAGCATGATACAGAGCTGTAGACAACTACACAACCTCTTATAGCCTACAGCTATAAGTTATGTTATGTAGCCTAATTTGCCCACATTGGGGAGTCGCTCTCTAAACGTGAGGTATTAAAATTGCTTTTAAAGGCGCGTGTGCATTTTACTATCGGTTTTGTTTTAACGATGGCGCTACACTCTCGGCAGTGCTGAGCGTCCATTCTACAATAGAAGACATTAATTTAACAAAACACTTTGAAAGTGGGGGGACACAATCGGGATTTGAAAAGTGTCCCCAGTGCAAATTACGCCCTTGCGTGAATGGAACTCTGAAGCTGAGTTATCATTTGATGTGAATGTATGCCGCGTTGTACAGTATATTGAGACGGAGGCGCCAGAATTGCGTCTGACAGAATGTGCGCTGTAGCACGAATTGTATATTTCTACAAAAGCAGATTGTGGAGACATTTAAATTGTCCACAATCAAAAATCGTCATATCACACACCCCTAATTTCGATGTAGTTTGTGCAAATCTGGAACAGAGGTTGGCTGAGAGAGAGAAAAAAAACGGCCGGTTCCGAGTTTCAGCGGAGCGCAGTGTCAGTGACAGGGAGTGATTGACGGCTAATATCTAAAATCTGCATTAAAGTTAAGAATGTAAAGATCAAGTTTAATTAGTGTTGGAGAGAACGGCGAACCTGACACTGTATCAGCTCACAGCAGTCTGGGCAGTAGTTAGGCTAGTTTTGTAAAGGATTGAAAACAAGTCGCACCACAACAATTTCTCGCACTCGCACGAATGCTTCCAAATATATTTTGAGGTCACGCAGATTAAATTTTGGGAGCATATGCGACCAAAACGGTCGCAATTTCGAGCCCTGGCTTAGGGAAAGAGCCCGTCCATTTGCTCTTCTGATTGGCTGTGATTTTTGACCGATTTTGTTACGTCTCATAGACTGATAGATTTTGTTATGTCTCGCGTCTGGTTAGGACACAGTGTTACCTTATTTAGGGTAAAAACACAATGAACAGCCTTTAGAAATCTAGAACCATGTTTCTGCCTCTCACCTCATGTGTGTAAGTCCGCACAGGTACACCAAACGCTCTGGCCAGACCAAAGTCAGCCAGTTTGATCTCACCCTGAGCATTGATCAGGAGATTCTGGGGTTTAAGATCCCTGTGAAGAACACGATGAGAGTGACAGAAGGCCAGTCCCTGGAGCAACTGGAACAGGTAACTCTGAACAAATACACGGACAAACAATTAGACCAACTGACATTAGACAGACTGTTTAACCTATATTTGCCCATTACTAAACTGTCTTGATGTTTAACAGGGGAGATAGAAGGAGAGATGCAAGGAGAGATAGAAATGACTGGTTGGTGCGTTCATACAGAAATGTTTTATTTTGTGGATTTTGGTTTGCATTGACTGATATTTGTCTTTATTTACGGACAGTCCATGTGACAGGAAAGGTTTTCATTTTCTCTTTTAACTTTCTAGATTGCATTTTGGTGGAGATGCTGGTGAAGTGACTCTCAGAGCAGCTCCAGATACGAGTACATGTAGTAGATGAAACAGTGGCACTCAGTTTCACAGCTCACAAACAAAACCTACACATAGATTTTGAAATATAAACTGCTGAAAAATTTATCTTCAGTATGATTCATATATGATATGAGGCGATTATGCACCTGCTATTGTGCATTTAACTTGAGTCATGTCCAACAGACATCCATTTTAAAGCCATGGGTGAGAAATTCACTCCTTGATTTGTTTAATAAAAATCTACTTTGAAATGTATTGACAAGCATGTTTATAGTGCATTATTTTCAACGTGTTTATTGCTAGCACAGCAAAAACGGACAGCACAGCCTTTACATGTTATTTGAGCTCATCTGGTTGCTATGACAACCTCACACGCTTGCTACTGCTGCTCTGCACTATCACAGTAAAATCTCATAGTCATAGTTTTATTTTTAGAAAAAAGCTCAATCATCAAGCTACGCCTGTGACAACTTAATCGCTGAATCGACTGAAAATTGTCTGTTTACTACTGTTCTCTTTTTAGAGCTGCTTTATAGCAGAATTAAATTTGTCTGCTTTCATTGGATCCATATTTACCTGTTTAACAATGTAAAGCTGCTCTGACGCGATATGTATTGTATAAAGCGGTATATAGATAAAGGTGACTTGACTTGAACGCATACACTGGATACATCAAAGCAAATGTTCGAAATTCATTGTCCTGTTGCCTAATATTTAATACACCGGATTCTGGTCAAATGCAAGAACTGAACTGAGTGTGTCATATACATGAGAGTGACACAGAAAAACGTTCAGTGCTGTGGGTCCCCAGAATCAGGACTTAAATGCGGCTTCAAACGATTCCAAATGCGGTTGTAAATGATCCCAGCCGAGGAAGAAGGGTTTTATCTAGCGGAACGATCGGTTATTTTAATAAAAATAATACAATTTATATACTTTTTAATGCCAAACGCTCGTCTTGTCTTACTCTGCCTGGACTCATGAAAAATGATTTTGAAATGATTTTGAAGTTGAGCAAGAAAATACGGTCTGAGTTTTTCGACTAACAGTCTTCAGAGTTCAAGGACTGCAAGGCAAGACGAGCGTTTGAGATTAAAAAGTATTTATTTTTTTTTTTTTTTTATATATATATATATATATATATATATATATATATATTTTTTTTTTATATATATATATATATATATAAATAACCGATTGTTTCGCTTGATAATACCCTTCTTCCTCGGCTGAGATAGTTTACAACCACATTTGGGATCGTTTGAAGCCGCATTTAAACTGCCTTTTGGAAGTTCAAAATCAGGGCACCATAGCAGTCCCTGCTATGGGGAAAAATGCTGCAATGTTTACCTCAAAAAAATTTATTTCTTTATGACTGAAGAAAGAAAGACATGAATATAGTGAATGACAAGGGGGTGAATAAATGATTTGTAAATTGCTGTTCTGGAAGTGGAGTTCTCCTTTAATTAACAAATCTTAAACTCACCTTCACAAGTGGCAAGGATATGCCAGTGACAGAGGAGGAGTCCATAAACCTCTTCAGGTCTTGGTGAAGAAATTCAAACACCAAGTAAAGCTTATTTTCTGTGTGTATCACATCACGCAACCTGCAGGCAAGAAAACGAACCCTGTAAGTCTCCAGAACCATTAGGGCAGTTTTTCTAAAACTGCCTCTACATTATAATGATGTAAACACAAGTTATGCACTTGTTTCGTGGCTAAAATCATTCATTCAGGACTGAAGTTTGGACACAGTACATACTTGACTATGTTTGGGTGATTGAGCTCTTTTAGCAGAGAGATCTCCCGTATGGCAGTGCTGGGAACACCTTCAGTCTCTCTGAAACCAAACAGATAATTACGTAAATGAAACACATAAGACAAGCATCTGTTTATAACACCAATGAACCTCATCTCAGCTTATGGAATAGCCCTCAAAAAGACCGACGTATCCCATGTGGCTAGAGGGGATACAGCTCAGAACGGAAACTAACAATGAAATTAACTGTTCTACCTATTAGATTGTGTTTTATTAACGTCTACACCTACCAACCCTAAACTTAGCCCTTACTATAATACAAAAACAGTATTATTGCTGTACAGTGTGACAAAAATAACGTTAGATTGATGTGCGCATGCCCAGTAGCCAGAGCTGTATCCCTTCTAGCCTAAACCACAATTTATTTGGGTGATATTTCACGTAAGATTAACTACTTTTACAGTTCATGACACCCTATGCATTAACTAATGTTAACAAAGTGAAACTTTCTAAAGGGTTGCCACTGTCTGTTTGTAAACGAATATTAAAATGTTTAAACTATGTAAATCTGGGTTATCTACATCAGCAGTGCAACAGTTTTGACAGAACGTCTTTAAGACATAAAGTAAGTTGTATATGTACTTATACACATAAATTACGTAACAGACGTAACAGATCATAACATATACATTAGAGGCACTAAGTTACAATTTAGATTGTGACTATGCAAAGTTATTTCAAGGTAAAACACTACTGACACAAAAACAGACACAAAAATATAACACACGCCCAAAAAACACTCATGACAAACACTTACGTGTCTAATCGAATTTTCTTTAGTGCAACAGTCTCTCCCGTGATTTTATTCTTGGCTTTATAAACAACCCCATATGTTCCCTCTCCAATCTTCTCGACTTTCTGAAAGGACTCCATGTCAAATTGCCCCTTTTCCGGGGAAAACTGCCACTCTAGATCTACTTAAAACAACGGCTGTATAGAGAAATTACTTTTAGTTTCCAAACACCAATCAAAAGAATTAAAATCAATTATTTGATCTTAAAAATACTGACGACTGAAAATCATGTCTCAACTTATTATCATTACCGCCAGTTCCCGCGTTTCACACAGCACGCCCTCGGTACAACGCACAAAAAAACAAGCCCCGCCCTCCGGCCAAAAGAAGAAAAGTGCCTCCAAAGAGAAGTTCAGCCTTCTAAACCAATGAACTAAGTGAAACAACAAAGCCCTCCCACTTGACGTGTAAACCGACCACACAAGAAACTTTGTTTTCGTTACGTCTAAACCAATGAACTGAGCAAAAAAAAAAAAAAAAAAAAAAAAAAAAAAAAATATATATATATATATATATATATATATATATATATATATTACGGCTACAGACTGCTGTTTTCAAACGCTGACGTGCCGTTTCGTCCGCGCGCTCTTTAAAGAGACATATTTATTTATTTAACGTTAGTGCTTAATAAAATATAGTTTCAAAGAAGCTTCCCAATAATTGCAAAATTCATCAGTTATGAAACAAATAAAATATTACCTGTAAAGCAGCTATACAGAAGAAAATTATCATTATTGAGCTCAATTTAGTTCAATGTTGCTTCATATGGCTCAACAACAGGGTCAATGTTCCAAGGTTCATTAACTGTGGGGAAAAAATGGCCATTTAGTGAAATTCATGTGGATGTAATGATGAACAATCATAACTCTCGGATATCATGTTTGTCCCAGTCTCCTGACCGAGCGGTGGTGCTGCAGCGCAAAATTGGCAGTGAAGACTTTAAAACCGGAATGAAGCAGATTTCAAAATACAAACCTCTTCAAGAAAATGGCGGAAGTCGTGGAACTGCATAAACTCAAGGTAAGAAATAAGGCGCAAAGAACGTTTCTATGAATGTTTGTATTTAGTGTTTGGCTCTGGTTATAACAGCGAGTTGTTCTTAGCTTTGCTGCGTTGGGTTATGATGATTAACTCGTAATATATTAAACGTATCAATGTTCTTTCAGCACCTGTGTTTCGCAAAATTGTAGTCAGCTTCCTGTAGACAGACAGCGTTTTGGCTATAGCCACAAACATAGTGAGCTGTGTACCTTTCGTTCCTCGCTATAAAACATTTACCTGTTTACTTTAAAAGCTTTTTAGCCTTTAAGAGGCTTCTAAAATGCGACTTTTACTTTGTTCGCTCACTACTCAAGCACTACGTTCTACAGTTCAAGTTGTTTATCAAGTACCCTAGTTCAGTCTAAAAATAAAACCGAACCAGCACGTGTTCTTCTTCCTTACAAGTGCCTATAAAGAGGGTTGTAACACATAGGCATCATAGTCTGAAACAAGTTAGCTGCTTATTTTTTTTTTAGCCATCATAATCTCTCAACACCTACTAGCTGCCTTCCTAAACCGCATTCTTGTGCTTAATAGTCTGAAAAACCATAAAGTTTTCTTTTCGTCCTTTCTGTCTGTCTGGCTTTCTATTTATGTGTGTGTGTATATATATATATATATATATATATATATATATATATATATATATATATATATATATATATATATATATATATATATATATATGCGTGTTTGTGTATGTACGTACGTTATGGTCCATTTAATTTGTTAGGACTTATTTATTTAGAGGAAGTCATGTTTCAGATGCCAACTTTGTGGACTGACAAAACTTAGGTTTCACAGAGCAGATATGTGATTTGTGATTGTGATAAATGTAACCCCAGCCATTAAAAGTAATATCTCCTCAGTTGGCTGAGCTGAAGCAAGAATGTTCTGCTCGTGGGCTGGATGCCAAAGGAAATAAGGCCGATTTGATTGCCCGGCTACAGGCTTACCTGGAAGAGCATGGTATGCATTTGCTAATGTAAGATGTATCAGCCTTTTATATTTATTTTACTTGATGGTCCAGTTTAATAAAAATTCTGACATCATTTACTTGCCTTGATGTTGTTCCAAACTCGTATGAATTTCTTTATTCTTGCAGAACACAAAAGACAATGTTTTGAAAAACAATTGGGGAAGAAGCAGTTTCTGGTCCCCATTGATGTCCATAGTATACCCCCTCCCCCATACTATGGAAGTATGGTAAAATACCAGCAACAGTTACATTCTTCTTTTGTGTTCAGCAGAAGAAAAAAACTCGTACAGCTTTCGAACAACATAAGAATGATTTTTTTTTTTTTTTTTTTTTTTTTTTTTTTAAAGTATCCCTTTAAATGTGAAATAAAAGTCATTTGAGGCATACTGGCAGGACAAATATTACTCTCAGAAACCATGATAAGGCCTGTTTAACATTTAAAATGTGTTTTTAGAGGAAGTAAATGAAGAGGAAGTTCTGGAGGAATATGGTGAGGTAAGTTTTCCTGGATGTAATGCATTTTCATTGGAATATTCAGGGCAAAAGCTAAAATGGATGCACACTGAATCTTGTAGCTACAGTCTTATTTTATAGAAATCAAAAGCATTATGTGTGTAGTCTAAAGTGTTTGACCATTGTACATCCTGGTATTAAGATCTGTCCTGCCTGATCTGATCGCAAGTGGCTATGAACCAATTTCAGTTATTTCAGTGGAGTTATTTTTCACTCGTTGTCTGTAAATTAACATTAGGCATGTCCTGTTTGTTTATCATTCTTCAATGCTGTTTTATTGCTCTGATCTGTTACACAGCTCTAGGTTTCTTGACAAACCCTACCTTTTTTTAAATTAATTAATTAATTTATTTTAATTATTTTTTTTAAAACATAACGTGCAGTGGAAGATTGACAGCTGAGTAGGCAGTCCTTTACTGTCCAGGATACAGCAGAACAAATTAAAGTTTACATTGTGAAACAATGTGGTCACATGTGTCTCTGACTGCCTCTCTTTGTGGATTTCATTAATCATATCACAGAAAGCTTTGGACCCATCAGATCACCTGGTTTTAATACTTTAAATGGATGGATTTTGAATGAATTTTAATAGGTGTAAACAGATAAATAGTATTAAACCCTTAAATGTGGTACTTGTGTCAGGTTCCAGATGGGACAACAGTCATACTGTTTGATTTGCTCAATGTAACTAACATTGCATGTGTTTTAGGAGGCCTTTGCCAAAGAAGAGGCATCTCCCCAAAAGCAAGACTGTACTCCACCCGAAGTGTATGTCATTTCCCCCTTCCCTTATACATAAGCATACTTTGCACATTGCATGTAAAAAAAAAATAAATTGCTGCAGTATAGAGGGTATGCATTGAAGTCACTTTCCCACCCAAACAGAGTGGCTTGAGCTGCACAATGAATTGATTTAAGTCAAGTCACCTTTATTTATATAGTGCTTTTATCAATAAATATTTACCTTCCTGTGAATTAACAGGGAAACTGATAAAACGCGAGTAAAACAAACGATAACTGGTTTCAATTATTGGTTGCTGTACTCAATATATTGTACGTTACAACTTACCAAATGTCCAATATATTGATATGCAGTTAGGAGTCATGTTTTCTGACGTTTATGTGTCAGATTTTTTGATACCAGGGTAATAAAGCAAATTTGCCTGTAAACGCATTTTGTAAATGGAAAATCTGGGTGGTAACTTATATCAATGTTATATATATTATCCAGCCCAAAACCTTATATAGTTTTATATAGTGTTTATTTAAAAAAAAAAACATCCAGTTATGCAGAATTTAAGATGGAAAATATTTAAATGAGTTGTCAATACAATATATTATAATACAATACATGAGGTGTGATTATACTGCAAAATTTGACATATTAACATGAAGCGATAACTGCAAATCTGTGTTTCGCTGCCTGGAGTGATTTGCAGGGATCCATTTGTTTCTTTTTTCTGTAGCATTCTGCAGTCTGTAAAAATGTACTTCAGATTTCTTGTCAAATCTATTTGTACAGTCAAATGCAAAGGTCTTTGTGGTTTTTAGATGTTTTGTGCATTCTGTCACAGCATTCACACTCAAAACCAATGCATACCCTCTATAGTACTAGCTTTGTTTGAGGATTAGTGTTGACACAATTTGGAAATGTTTTTTTTTTTTTTTTTTTTTTTTTTCTCTTCAAATTTTTGTTTAATGTGCCCTTGATTTCAGGGTGACTGAGAAGAAACTGGTCAAGATAAGCCCTCCTGCTACAGCTGGTGAGGTAATTATCTTTACTGAAACCACATACAGTGATAGTCAGAAGACATTTCCCTCACACGACAAATTTTTACTTACTGTGCGACTGAGTTTAAACTCTACAGCCCTTGGTTCTAATCTGTATTTGCTACTATTCAGTGGTTTGTGAAATAACGACCAGGTGGTGCAAAGGGGTGTTTTGCACCAGTAAGGCTGGAATTGTGATATTTTCATTTGTAAATGTAGATGATATGAGAAAAATGCCAAATTGTAATGAAATAAGTTACTGGTACTATGCTATAAAGTTTGCTTGCAGTATTACAATATAGTGCTAGCCTGTATTTTACGCTACACATTAAGCCGGTTTGCACTGTTTATATTATTAAATCCTATGGTATGTTCTCCTTGCCATAAAATAAGTAAACATATTTTTTTTTATTATTATTTTAATTGCAGAGGCTTCAGCAAAGAGCAGAACGCTTCAATCTTCCACCAAGTACGGACACCAAAAAGGCAGCACGAGCAGCAAGGTTTGTTTGTTTGTTTTAGAGCAAGAAATGTAGAGAGAGAAATACAGGAATAAATTTAATTAAAAGAGAGTGACAGACTGAATAATTATGAGAATTTATTTTGGTTGAAGTGCAATGTTTGGACTGTGCAATAATCTTAAGTAATGTGAACCACACCACTGCACATAAGCCTGTGCTTTTTGTTGTTCAGTATGACTAACAAAAACTCTCCACACACACACATGTCTATTTGAATGGGTAAAGATAAATCTACATAACCATTTATCGAAACTGTTTCAAAACACTCTAAATCAGAATATTTGACAACAATAGTAAATTACACACACATTCTAGAGAAACAAACAGATTTGTATCTGTAAAATGGGGAACGTGGACAAATGAAATTATACATGGGTATCATTAGCTAGCTATAATGGTTATTTAATGCAGTAGATTAGTGTGTGTGTCTGTGTGTGTGTTTTTTGAGGCATCAATATATCTAATTCCTTGTTTTATTAGGTTTGGTTTGCAAGGAACTGAATCTGTGACTTCCAAAGGTGAGTTGAAATGTAATATGTGACCCTGGACCACAAAACCAGTCTTAAGTCGCTGGGGTATATTTGTAGCAATAGCCAAAAATACATTGTATGGGTCAAAATTATTGATTTTTCTTTTATGCCAGAAAACATTAGGAAATTAAGTAAAGATCATGTTTCATGGAGACATTTAGTAAAATTCCTACTGTAAATATATCAAAACTTAATTGATTACTAATATGCATTGCTAAGAACTTCATTTGGAAACTTTAAAGGTGATTTTTCTCAATATTTAGTTTTTTTTTTTTTTTTTTTTTTTTTTTTTTGCACCATCAAATTCCATATATTCAAATAGTTGTACCTCAGCCAAATATTGTCCTATCCTAACAATTCATACATCAATTGAAAGCTTTATTCAGCTGATGTATAAATCTCAATTTCAAAAAATTGACCCTTGTGACTGGTTTTGTGGTCCAGGGTCACCTATGTGTACGTTGCATCTCAAAACCGATTTCAAAAGATATTTTGTTAAAATACTGCTGCTATTGGTTATTTTCAATTAAGTACATTTTGTGTTGAGCCAGTTCGATGCTGTTGTCATGGGTAAGATACTGATAATATTTTTGTGCCACACATTTATTTCACTGCCACAAAGTAATTTTCTACTTTTAGTTACATTACCCTATCAAAATAGTATAAAACAATTAATTAAATAAGTTGCGAGCAAGAGACAAACATTTGAGCAACCATTACGGTGTTTTGGTCTCTCTTTCGTTGGGACTGCTTTTGGTCACGACCAACTATAATAAATGTAAGTCAGTAGTTTACGTTTAGTCTGAATCTCTTTGAATTGGTTTAATTTCAGTAATTTAATAGACAATTTATTTACTTAAAACTGCCACATAGATAAGTCAGTCATTTACACTTCAACATCAGTGCTTGCTCAGCGTTTGTTGTGGGCAGTAGGTAAGTAAGTGATCTTTATTGTGGAACCAGTCTGTCTTTTTTTGTTTTTTGTTTTTTGTTTTGTTTTTTTTAATTCAAGGCTGCAAGGTACAGTGGCTAATTAATGAAAAATTCCATCCATTAATGTTGTTGTTTTTTTGTTTTTTTTGTTCTTTCTTTTCTGTATTTAGGAACTTCAGCGAAAATTAATGTGAGTAATTTGGATGCACATTTTGAAATTGGAAAGTGAAAAACATAAGTCTTAAAACCACTATTAAACATGCAGCTGTCTTTTAGGTTGACGTTGAGGTATTAAAGAAGAGGGCAGAACGTTTTGGCATGAATGTGTCCTCAGTTTCTAAAAAGGTATTGATTTTTCATATTTCAGAAAAACTTTAGTATATGAAGCTATCACAACAGAAGTACTTCATATAGGCAACAAAATTTGTTAGCTATTTTGAATGTTTTGTTGCCCATTTTTGTGTTCACAGATTGAGGATGATGAAAAGCTTAAGAAAAGGAAGGAGAGATTTGGCATTGTCACAAGTGCAGCCTCTGCTGGAGCCAATGATACAGAGGTATGGGTTCTGCTGTAACGGGTTTTAAAAGGTTTATTAAACATACATGTGTGATCAGTGTTTATACATAAATAAATGGCTATAAAAATCTGTTCATTATATAAAATGATCAAGAAGACTTTTTCTTTCTTGTGTTAATTTTATTACAACCTTGAGTTCTAAAATCTTAGCTGCTAGTTAACTGCTGTAAATTGTGGCAGCACCTCTTGGGCCTCCAATTTATAACACTGACAATGTTACAATCTTGTGTTTCTCACTATGTAACGCTTTTCCTCACCCCACCCTCTTTTTCTCTTTCAGGCAAAGAAGCGAAAACGTGCCGAGCGGTTTGGAAATGTATAAAAAAAAAAATGGATCTTACCTTTTTATACTTTATTACCTTTTTTTTTTTTTTTTTTTTTTTTTTTTTAAAGTTGTCTGTGAGGTTTGTTTTGTGCTAAACTTGTAATCCCTTTAGTGCCATGGTTGTTTATCTGGTATTTACATTAAAAGTACCCCAATTCCTTAATTTCTCTCTTTAGTCTTTCATTCTTGATATGCTTGATAGATGATTTGCATTATTTGGCATAGGTGTGTGGGGGTCTGTAAGGTATTAGTATGTGTCCTTCAAAAGGTATACCTACTAGGTGCTAGCGCTGTAATGCTACTTTGAAATGGATTGCTGCATGGATTTAATGATATGCATCAATGTAAAGTATAAATGATTTTTTTTTTAGGATGTATCTCTATTTTGATGCTCATGTTAGCACACAACATCCGCTGACCACTCCACTCATTTTTAAAGTACAAGCTACAAGATGATTATGTACTGTAGCAACCTTGCAGTTTGACAAGTTTTAACAACTATGGCTTTGGTTTTGAGCAGCATGGGATAGTGTGTTGTCCTGCATTAAAATCATTTTATTTCAGATCCTATTTATTTCATAGCAAAAAATGGTCAGTTTATGGACCGTATGATTATGAATTTTTTTTTTTTTTTAATTGTTTTTTTTTAGTTATTTTATTTGCACAAGAATAAAATAAATACAATTTAAAAACAAAAAAAAAAAATCCGTTCAACATACTGTGCAGGGAGAGGCAGAAAACCTAAAGGGCTTATTAAGAGCCTCCACCTAAACGATAAAGAAAAACAAAAACAACACAACTTAATACAATTAAAGAAAATACTAAGTTACAGTAACTAAAATATAAAAACAAATTAATTACAACATGTATCCAAAAATAATACATAAAATGCATAAAGAAAGATGCACTCTTACAAAACAGCATTAAAATAATCCTTCATACATCTTTTATAACATATTAAAGAGGAAATTTTTTTTGCTAAATGGGATAAACCATTCCATAATTTAATACTCCTAAATCTTATCAAGTATTGACCTCTACAAGTGAGAACTGTTTAAGAAGAAAATTTGAGAACTGACAAGTTAAATAACAGTGAACCTGTGAATTTTTGTGAACACATTCTAAATTGCTCTGGAATGTTACCTTCACTTGAATATAGCTTATACATGAACACATATTTGAATATAATATCATAAATGGTGAGAACCTGAAGTTTATGAAATGAAGAAGCACATGAAGTATAGGTGTTTGAATGGGTTGCAATCCTAACAAAATGCTTCTGAAGGATAATTTTTTGAAGAGTAGTAGGAAAAGTACTCGCCCAAACTATATTACAATTTGAAAGATACAGAAAAATTAAACTATAGTAAAGCATATGAAGGCATTCTGTAGTAACAAGATGCTTAATCCTCAAAAAATACATGAATATTATCATGGCCAGCTAAAGATAATTTTAATTCATCAATATTAACAAAAGAAATTTTTTGAGCTAAATGGATCATTAAAAGAATTATTTCTTTTGATGGTTTAACCCTATTTACCCTAATTACAGAATAATGGAATATGGGAAAATTATCAGACAAGTCTGAATATAAAACACCTGATTTAATTCCTTCACTTAGAGAATTTGTTAAAATGTTATCAATTAAAGTTGCTGAATCTTCTTTAACTCTTGTAGGTTTGTGAATATGGAAAAATATTAACTACAATAAAAAAAAATATTAAGGGACTTAGTAGAAATATCACATTTGTTTTTTAAGAGATTTGTTAAAATCACCTAAAATATAACAGTATTTCTGCTCATTATTTATCAAATCAAGTAAGTTGGCCAAACTGTCACTGAAATCTTGAATACTGGAATCAGGTGCTTGGTAAACAACAGCAAAAATACTGAGAGCTCAACAAATAAATGTTCCACTTCAGTATTATCTGATTTCAAAACAAGATCATCCCTAATTTTAAATTCATAATCTTCATGGATAAACAAAGATACTCTACCTCCCAACCTATTCTTTCTAACATAATGAACCGAGTTATATTTAGATAATTTAAACATTTCTCTAGAATTCTCATATGCAAAAATATAAAAATGGCATTTAAGTAAAAATAAATAATAAATAAAATTATCATAATTTCTAGAAAGATTTCTTATGTTCAAATGGAAAGTTGAAAATACATTAGAGGGCAAATATCTACATAAATCATTACAATGATTTTCAGTATAAAACTACAAAAATTTGAAGCAGTCAGTGATGAAAAAAATTACGAATCAACTAAAGAGAAATTAAAAGGCTTAAATGATTCAGCTTCAAAGTCAAATTTGTTGGAATCAATAATGTATATAAAATTAATATACACTAGACATGATTAACTAATCAAAATACAGTAAATAGCTGATAATAAATCTATTGAGCCAAACTCTGAACACTTGTCTTCCTTTGTTTTGATGGATTTTGAATAGATGGATGAACAACAGGTTTGTCGTATTTCAGATATGCAATGTCACCTCTTTCTCAGGCTACCTTCATTGCTGGAAGTAATTCTCTCCTTCTTTGCTGGATGGTTTCAGGGAAGTCCTTGTTAATAAAGATGCCAGAGCCCTTTGAGTTCTTTGCTTTATCCAAAACAGCAAGGCGTGTCAGATGATACCATTGGCTTCCCAACTTTATGAGCCATGATTTGGTCAACAAGGCCTGTTAGGTCCAAAGATGTCCTGAAGTCAAAAACTTCCCCCAAAATACAATTAAAGTCCACAATTTGAAGTAGATTGGATGCTTCTTAACAATCTTCAGAAGAAAAAAAATTATTTTAGGCAGGATTGTTCAGATTATTGTTTGATTGAAAACCTAACTCAAGTTCAGAAAACCCTGCACCAGCCATTTTTGTTAGGTGGGTCTCCATATATCTTGCAGAAATCATTATATATATTTTTAATGTAAAGATGCTTTCTGGGACCTGGTATGGATCAAATCCAGTGATTAATATTTTTATCTTGGTTCTTCCTTTCATGTATTGCATTAGCATTAATTTAATCCACCAATATGGACTGATGTGAAGAGTTAAGAATTTATCTTGGTTTTGTTTGAATTCAAGGATGTCGGAACTGGCCGAACAGAATCTGAGAGCCAGTGCGGAGAAAAAAAAATTAAGCTCTCACTGAACTTTAGGGGCAGCTTAATCAACTTGCACTTCACTGCATTGCTGAACTGTAAAATAGATAGCACCAGTATAAGAAGTTGTGACATCTTAGCATTTAGGCTTTTAATGCTGAGAGTGAAGGACTGGGGTGTGCATTCCTGGCTCCAAGCCAAGCTGCCCTATTATCTCTGGGTAAACTTTAAGCTGGGTAAACACCAGCACCTACTCTACTTGACCAAGGAGAGTTGCTGAAGTAAAAAGTGGGGGTACAAGAGGATGATACTCAGTTTTTTTCTGGTCCAAGTAAGGAGAGGCAGGATTCCTCAAGCAGTGATGGGGAAAAATGCCAGGATTGAAATAAAGGAAGATATGCCACTCCCCTCTTGTGGAACACAAGTCTTCCACCTTTAGCAGTACTGTTTTAGCATCAAAATATTCACAGAACATCTGTCACAGATTTTTAAAGTCTCAGTTGTATAATGCTAAACCTTCCCCACAGACTTACATTAGATGCAATCTAAACAGTGGTTTTTGTACTTAAGCCACCTGAAACCTGGATGCATGGTTCCCCACTGTCTTGCCTTCCAACAGTTTTAGAGTTTAGAGTGGCATATGAAGCGATTGTTAAAGGAAACAGCACAGTCAATGTTGAAGTAAACACTGTTGGGCACAAAGTTGTAATTTTTGTTTATTTTGGCTCCAATTTCTCCTAATTGTTTTGTGTTATTTAGGGAAGGGAAGCTTTTGTATTTTACTATCTGAATTCTAGGTCAATATCTAATATCAGTTAGATTTGTTTTGTAGTTATTCTAGCCTTGCCCCTTCCCAAAGTTTATGATGCTCCTTATCTGGTTGGACTCTCTGCTTTAATATCTCCTTATACTTAATTTCAATGGTCCCGCAAGAGTACATTTTACTGACATAGAAAGTTCTAAGTAACTTTGCAAGTACATGTCAACTTACTCTTCTAACCCTTAGCCTAACATAACAGTTTGGTAATATTTAAATGAGAGTTACTTGACATGCTATACACGCTAAACTGTTAGATCATTTCTACAGTAGGGACTTCTTTGAAAAAAAACATCTGGGTCTGTGGTATCAGGAGCTACAGAGCGTGCTTCCCACAAACCGTCCTCAACAAGCTGCCCCAAAATGCACCCCATGAAAGCATGCGATGGTTTAGGGACAACCAACTTATGTTTGTGGAAGGACATCCTTCCATTCAGCCACTGGAGATCTGGAGGCTGTGCAGAGGAGGGGGAAAACATCACAGGGACAATAGACAAAAATTACTTTTCCCATTCCTGCTGCAGTGCCGGATGACAACATCTAAGTGATGTTAAATGTAATGTAATTACACTTTCATGACCCATTAATATGTTAGAAATCAGTGGTTAAAAAAACACTCCAGATGCATGCGATGTCAAATAATTAATTGTTTTTTCAGTTCTGGTTGTGAGGACCCAAAGCAATGCACATTTTGTTTGTCTTTCTTATCTGACACACTCAGTTGAGTTCATGGAGCCCTTTCTAAACAAGCTAATTATCTCCTAACAAGCTAGTGATCTGAATCACAAAATGTGCATGTGATTAAAAATCTTCTGATTTAATCTGACTGTACCTGGATCAAGTCTCAAACTCAAACCGTTCATTATGGAAAACAAGCCAAATTCTGTTTACATTCACTTTTATTTGAAGATTATATTGAAGTGAACTTCTCAAATATTGTTTTTGATATCAATGTATTTAAGTGTGTTTGTTTGTTGGACATCTAGTTAGTGACTTTATTTGGGTCTGGATACATGAGTTAAGGCATTGTAATTTTATGCTCATATATAGTAATAGCACCATCATATACACAATACTGAGTCAAATATTTGCTGATTATTCACTACACTACTAGCAACATTGTAAACAGTGTGTGTGCCTAAATTTGACCATTACAGTCCCAAAATTGCAACACACAAGTAGCAACTCATCAAGCATTAATTTATCTTCACACTCTAATCTTTGTCAGATATTCCTTGACCATGTGAATCTTTTTTCTCATCTGTGCTCTTTTCCTTTGTAGATTCTTTCACCACCTGAACAATGAACCAAAGAGTCAATCAGACATTTGCTACATATGTTACATATATACATTTGAAAAAAAAAAAAAATAGCAAGCTATAATGTTAAACACCCTAAGAACACTGTGTGATACAATGTTTTCACTAGCCAATTTTTTGTCTCACCTCTCCATCACGAATCTCAACGGTCTTAATTACGACTTTCTTTCCAGGTCCAGTATCAGAAAACTGTCCGAAATCTGTTCAAAGACATCACACAGCAAATGTTATATGCTTGTGGTTTAGTAGTGGAGAGAACTAAAAAAAAAAAGTTTTAAACTGACACAGATGAATAAGTGTATTGTTTTGTAAAAGGATATGAGTGGAGACATGGACCCTTGACTCTGTCCATTGTTGTCATTATTATCATGAGCAACTACAGTAGCATCAAAGTTAACTCAATTTCTTGGAACAGATTCTGTTTTAGCTAATAAAGGAAATCTAACCTTTTGCATGCAAAGCAATAGCAGAACAAAATAGCAAAGGTCAAGGTATCTATAATAAAGATAATAAAATAGCAAAGGTCAGGCAAAGGTCAAGGTATCTATAATAAAGACCTTGACCTTGACTTTTATAGTTCATCCAATGTACAACTCCAGGTATTATAATTGATGCCTTCTAAAGTAATCTAATTTGTTTTAGCTCAGAACTATTGTTGATTACATTTTAAATTACGTTTGAATTATCTCTTGTTTATTTGATGTCATGTACATTGAAATATGATCTTGTACTATTTTGACATTAAAAATTACAAAAGGAAACAGTTTAATTTTTACTCCGTTAAATTACTTTTGAATTATCTCTTGTTTGTTTGATGTCACATTCATTGAAATATGATCTTGTACTATTCTGACAAAAAATTACCAAAGGAAACAGTTTCATTCTTATTCCGTTGCTGGTCGGACGCTAGGTGGTGCTAGTTACCTACACAACAAGATAAGACAGGTATTATTTTTAGTTTATTTTAAGAAGTGGTGTTGTCAAAATTCATAATGTTTCCCACTTTAAACCGATATTAAATGCTATAGTGTTATTGTTATGGCAGTAGCTATTTGTATTAAGTGTAAATAGGTATACAAATAGCAATAGATGCTATTTACACTAAGTGAAAATGGTATATTTTCTTAGCAACAGATGAAGTAGGGCAGAAAGAATAGGTTCCCATGCACCCACTTCGCAGTTTTTTGGAACCCTAATGGTGTCTAGTTAAGAATTTTTGATGTTGCAGAGGTCAACTAATGTCCCATGGGGTTCATTTGGCGGCCATCTTGAAATGATGTCATCACAGATTTTCATAACTTTTGCTATTTTGTTCCACTATAGTTCCCTACATTAGCCAAATGACACTTCCTCTTATATCAATTGCAAGGTTGTTAAATGGATGGCAAAATAATGGTAATGTTAGCTAGCTAACTTAGCTACTTAATAACAGTGGTGGAAGTATTATTCAGATAATCTTAGTAAAGCACTAATACCACACTGAAAAAGTAAAAGTATGAACTATCAAACTACCAAAACTACTCATTGTGCAGTAAAATGGTCCCTGGCAGTGTTTTACCATTGTACAGTATATGATGTTTTTTCTTTCCATTGATGTATGGTTTGTTAAGGATAGGACAATATTTGGCGGAGATATAACTAATGAAAATCTGGAATCTGAGGGTGCAAAAAAAATCATAATATTGAGAAAACTGCTTTTAAAGCTGTCCAAATGAAGTTCTCAGCAATGCATATTACTAATCAGAAATTAAGTTTTGATATATCTACAGTAGCAAATTTATAAAATATCTTCATGGAACATGATCTCTACTTATTATCCTAATAATTTCTGGCATAAAAGAAAAATCGATAATTTGACCCATACACTGTATTTTTGGCTATTGCTACAAATATGACTAGTTTTGTGGTCCAGCGTCACATTTGTTTGTAGCGTCACAGTCCTGTGAGAACCACATCTCTCTAAAATGTCAACTTTTAGCTTTGTGACAATTCATCTTCAAGCTAATACAACATTTTAAATAGTTTAGCTTTAGAAGTCAGAGAATTTTCTTAACCCATAAAGGAAAACTTCAGCCTTCAGTTTATCTGAAACTTTAATTCACCAAATGTGGAGATGCATGGTTCCCTTTCGAGGGAACATCGAACTGCGTCCTCTAGAGGTCGCTATGGGGGAACGCCTCAGCGTGACTGGTGTCTTGACGCATACATCTAAACACGACAATAACATTGGCTGGCGACAGCCTGTGACGTCACTACCGGTGTGACCACAGTATAAAGGGCCGCCGGGAGAACACGTCAGCCTCTTCTTCGTCTTCACTGACCGTTTTTTTTATGTTAGCAGAAGCTAAGCATGACTAGGAGTGCATGTTCTCGTGGAGGCATTCTTTGCTTAAAGCTCGCTCTAATACAGTTCTCACGCAGTTCGGGTGTTGTGTGTGTGGTGAAGAGCAGGTGCATTCGGCTCCAGAGGGAGTTGAATGCGCCTGTAGTATTTATTACTAAGCATGCTCTGATACCCGCAATTCACACTGTTTGCGAGCTGTGTGTGTGTGGTGAAGAGCAGGCATGTTCGGCTCTCGAGGGAGTTGAATGCGCTCCTACCATTCATGCTCTGATACCCGGCTCACACGGCTCGCATGTTGTGTGTGTTTGGTGAAGAGCAAGCGCATTCGGCTCTCGAGGGAATCAAATGCACTCGTAACAGTCATTGCTTGTTTCTCACGGGAAATAGGCATGCTCTGTTACCCGCTGTTTCACGTGGCGCACGCGTTGTGTGTGTATAGTGAAGAGCAAGCACATTCAACTCTCAAGGAAGTTGAATGCGCTCATAGATTTCATTGCTTGTTTCTCGTGATGAATAAGCATGAATTGAATGTGCTCGACTCACTAGGAGACGGCTTGTGCTCGTTGTGATGCATTTGCGGGACTACTGAGACGGAGTACTCGAGTTTGCATGAGTGCGTTTGCCTCTGGCGGGTATAGCAACGAATCGGCGGTGGCGCCGTTCTCGCTTGATTTCCCCGGAATCTAGCATGTGGGCGGAGCGTGTTTAGCTCTTGTGGGAGCTGAATACATGCTGCACGTTGCGGTTATAGTGTAATTCCTGCCCTTTGCCCTGATTCGTGGCTCATAGGGCAGTTCAAAGGAAAGGACCTGATGGGATATTTTTTCCCTTTCAGTAATTTCCTAATGAACTATAGGATGTGGATAATCACATTATATGCACTCTGAGAGCCCTTTCTCTCCATGCTCAAGTGTTGGCTTGCAAGCCTCCATGATGCTTACAGAAGCCGCCACCAGGTTACCTATGAGCACGCCACTCCTAAAACTGAGCGTCTGAATTCCCTCTCATTCTGAGAGCTGAGTTCTCCGCTCACCAGAGCTCTGTGAGTCAGCAACCTCAGGCTGTTAGGCCTTTCTCTGCCTCCCTGTTCGGTTGCTCTCTTACTGGTTGAGTTTTGCAGTGCTCCCCTCACTCTGAGGGTCACCTATGAGCACACCGCTCCTAGAACTGAGCGTCTGAATTTAGTTGTTCGCTTTGCTGAATGAGCTTAGCAGTGCTTTCCTCACCCTAGGGGATCACCTATGAGCATGCTGCCCCCCTTCTGAGCGCCTGGGTTTCTCTCTTATCCTGAAGTGTTGAATTCCCTGCTCTGTGGGTTCCACAGCAATGTCAGGGGGTCTGGCCTTATCCAGCTTTCCCCCTAGACTATTTTATGGGGAACACGGCTATGCTTCCCCACTTCAGAGGGTTGTTCAGAATTTCCTCTCTTCTTGAGGGTTAAATTCTCCGCTCCCCAGAGCTCCGTGACAAGCTTTCTGTACATGCAGAATCATGCTAATCTCTGTGCACTTTCTAAAATCCAAGTTGTGGTAAGGACACACATTAAGCATCTTGTGTTCTTTTCTAAAAACCTGTATGGTATGGGTTATGCGCTCGACCTTGTTCCCATTCTTTGGAGTTGGCTCCAATTCCCTTGGGCCCTACTCTACCTATGTATCCCTAGTGATACCGACTTAAACAGGGTGTTGCTACCAAGGATTTGTTGAGACAATTCCTTGAGCAAGCTCATGCAGAGCTGGCAGTAGCCCATGGGTGACAGGCCAGGGCCTAGTTATTTCCTAGGTGCTTGGCCGTATCCCCTTAAAGGAGTCTCTTCTTCTGATTCCAAGTCTTTGAGCTCTGCCCTGGGTCTAGGATATCAGACCCCTAACAGGTAAGTCTTGAGGTATGCAGCTCAGGCCTTTGGCCGAAAGGGATAATGTCACTGACAGCCGTCTAGGCATCCTTGGGGCAACTCTTAGAGTTGTAGAGTTGGTACTTAGTGCTCTGCATGAGCCTGGCATGCACTCCCCTCAGCATGGCAGCGTGGGCATAATGTTCCCCATAGCGACCTCTAGAGGATGCAGTTCGATGCTCCCTCAAAAGGAAAAACCACTTTGGACGCAAGCTTCAGACGAAGAAGCGGCTGACGTGTTCTCCTGGCACCCCTTTATACTGTGGTCGCGCCGGTAGTGACGTCATAGGCTGTCACCGGCCAATGTTATTGTCGTGTTTAGATGTATGCTTCAAGACACCAGTCACGCTGAGGCGTTCCCCAATAGCGACCTCTCAGGGAACCATGGTTACATATGTAACCTGAGACGTTTTCACTGGATGTGTTGGATATGAAATATTGTAATCTGAAAAGTAATACCTAAAGCTGTCAGATAACTGTAGTAAAGTAAAAAGTAACATATTTGCCTGTGAGATGTAGCACAATAGAAGTATGAAGTACCTTGAATTTGTACTTTAGTACAGTACTTGAGTAAATGTACTTAGTTACATTTCACTACTGGTTAGTAAGTAGGCTACCAGAAATTACAGTTCCATTAAACTAGTTTCATGTTAATATTTATCTTTCCTCTGCAATGGTAGAATATATAAAAACAACAAACCATGAGGAAAAGGGAAGGAGGAAAGTGATCAGACAGATGTGTCTGAACCCCCTCTCAAATGCCCTTCTCCTAATTGTGTATTATACAAATGCTTTACTTGCTTCAATTCTATAAAAGGTGATTCAAAAGAGCAATTGTCTCATTTACTTGATCCTTATTTACTTCTCCAAATGTTACTTTTTACTCTAATACATTTATCTCCACATTTGGTGAATTAAAGTTTCAGATAAACTCAAGGCTGAAGTGTTCCTTAATGGGTTAAGAAAATTCTCCTACTTCTAAAGATAAACAAACTATTTAAAACACTGGATTTGCTTGAAAATGAATTGTCACAAAGCTCAAAATTTGACATTTTAGAAATATGTGGTTCTCACAGCTACAAAAAAATTATCTTATAAAATATGATGCATTTCTGTAAAATAAAATACCCAACCGTATATAAAATAGTTGAAAGGAGCTCAAATTTAAACATCGACAGCCGTAAAATGTAACACACATTAATGCACGCTGCAGTAATATTAATTAAAAAACACCATATACTACACAATGATAAAACACTGACCATTTTACTGCACAATGAGTAATTTTACTTTTGATAGTTTGATAGTTCGTACTTTTACTTTTACAGTGTGTAATTACTTTATTTGAGTAGATGATCTAAATAATACTTCCACCACAGTTATTAAGTAGCTAAGTTAGCTAGCTAACATTACCTAGTGTAAGCAAGCTATGATTGGTGTCAAAATTATATGAAAAAGTGGGTTCATTTGTCTTTGTATGTTGGTTCAGGAGTTATACCATCTATACCAGTTCAGCTGTTATTTGATAATCGTCTTTTGTAGTGTAAACTAGTCCAATCACACGTTGGTGGGCGGAGTGTAAATAGTCACTGCCAAGGCAGCTATTTGCACTAGCTTAGTGTAAAGAGACACTCCGTATTGTTATACCAAGCCTAAATCATTAATAAGCATCAAAGCACAAATGACATTAAATGAGCAATGATAATATTTAACTTAAACGCTTATACCAGTGTAGTTTGCTTGTCTGGTCTGTGTGCGATTCTACCATCTTCTTTTAAAAATATTCCACCATTCCACCACCTTCTTCAACCATTCCATTCTTGATTTTTTTTTTTATCTTAAAATATTCTTTTTTTTTTTTTTTTTTAATAATTTTATTTAAATAATTAAAAAAGAAATTATTTTATTGAAATAATAATTTAAAAAATGATTAAGCCCTGGACTCATATATTATGTTAGACTATAATATATAATATTTATATTAGACTCACAACCACTGTGTCCACCTATTTTTAGGGTGAAATAATAATAAAAATAAATTAATTAATTAAAAAAAAAAAAAAAAAAGAGCACTGGACTTTATCATTATGATTAATGATTATGATTAATAATATTTATGATTAGGCCTTGGATTTTATATGTTATGATATATATTAGACTCACCACCACTGTGTCCACCTATCGAAGACATTTTCATCATAGGAACCACAATCCTGAAAGGTACAATGTACATTGGTTACAAAAGTAAAACAAATAAGTACTTTACACAATCAGAAACTTGTTAAAGTAGCTTATTGCATCACTCTCACCGGTTTTCCTCTCCCTCCAGAAGTTTCCTGTAGGTGGCAATCTCAATATCTAGGGCCATCTTAACATTGAGCAGATCCTGGTATTCCCGCAGGTGGCGTGACATCTCCTCCTTCAGGTGCCGTATCTCATCTTCTAGACGGGCCACAGTTTCTTGATAGTTTCCAGCCTCTGAAGCAAACTGCTCTTCCATTTCTCTCATCTGCCTCAGCAGAGCCTCATTCTATGGTCACAAATACACATAAATCTAAATAAAGGAATATCCTAAATTTATACTGTTTTATATAAAGACTATAATGACTACAGAAATACACAAAACTTGAGCAAGAATTTGCATCAACTTGACAGCTTAGGTTTCTACACTCTCAGAAAAAAAAGATATAGTACTGTCACTGGGTACAGTACTGTCACAGGGTACAAAAGTGAAAAGGTACATCTTTGTACCTTACCTACACCAAATTGCACATATTAGTACCTTAAAGCAGAAGTTGCACTAGACTTCAACATTGTCCGTCATTTTGATGAACAGGTTTGTTAAAATTCCGCCATAATCTATTATTACCTGTCATTTTAATTTTCATATTTTAACTATAATAACACATTTAATTGTTTTTATTTTTTGTTTACATTTTCATTTTTAATAAGAACCTTCAGGACGACAGTGCAGTGTTTAAAAACAACAAAATACAGGGATGGGTAACAAAAAAAAAAAAAAAAAAGATTTCTCAATTTTAATAGATTATCATTTTGATGAGCCAATATCGATTTTTAAATCCCAATCAATCTTTTGGTCTATGCTGTTTTCAGCTGATGAATGAACAGTACACAGTGCGCCTTTCTTCCAATAAATAGCAATACTCTGTGTAACTTTTGATATGAAACAAAGTCTCAGATTTCAAATTCTTTCCATTTCATTAGGAAATTCAAGCAATAAATACCGCTTTGCTCTTTAATGTCGTTGTAGCTTCTGTGTACTCGCCTGTGCATAATAAAACGCATAGGAAAACATTCTTGACAGTTTAGTTTTTGTTCTGGATCCCCTCTACACTGGAGCACACTCACCACCAACTGGACAGGGGTGGAAATTACAGCTACAATTTACAATAGATCACCCTCAGTTTAATCCATCAAAGTGACGGACGGCCTTCAGATTTTTCCATCACTACTAAAAAAAATTCTGTCAATGACGGACAATTTTTGGTTAACGTGACCTCTGCCTTAAAGGTACATTTTAGTACTTTGAGAGTACATATTGGTACCTTAAGGGTAAATATTAGTACTGCACCTTTTCACTTTTATAACTTAGGGTACAGAACTGTACCTTTTTTCTGACAGTGTAATATAACATAACCATTGAAACACCAGAATCAATTTCTGCTTTTTATGCAAAGCTTTAGGAAGCTTGAAAAGAAGATGTATAAAACATTTTATTATATATGTACAGTGCTCTTGAGAGCATCGATATCGCAGTTCTGGGCTTGAAGTTGCCTCCTCAGGTCATTGGTCTCTTGTTTAGCCTGTCTCATGGCCTCAGCATTGCGCTTAGCTGAATCAGTCAAGTCAGCAAACTAACAGAGAAAACACAAAGATGATCAGTATGTTTTACAGTATTTTACCAGTATTTTATCAGTAACACCCTCATACTGTTTTTTTTTATGATGTCACTCACCTTGGACTTGTACCACTCCTCAGATTCCTGCATATTTTTGGTGGCAATACTCTCATACTGAGCTCTAATGTCTCGAAGTGCTGCTGTCAGATCAGGGCGGCTGGATGTCTCCATCACCTCCATCTTCATCTGCTGACTCTGAACACTCACCTGTACATCCTGAATTTCCTACATTTAAAATGCACATATTTATTATTATTTTTAAATGCTTGTGCGTTGTTGTTGTTGTTTGTTTGTTTTTTATAAAAGCAAGTTTCAATGTTTTTCAATGTTTTAGGTCTTAAACAGGGAATCACGATTTGAAAAACATTTCAGGTTCATTCTGATTCAATACAGAATATACAATGTGAACAAATGTAATTCGGTGACATAACAAATGCAGAAGTGTTAGGCATATATTGATGTTATACTAAGTATACAATCATAGTACCCTTTTATTACTGACATTAAAACACATTTTAGGATTAACAGTGACCACCACTGCTTCCTTTGAGATTTTCCTATTTTATAATGGGTTTTTTTTTAATTTATGAGTAAAACAAAGCCTGTGGTAAACTTAACTTGACAATACTTTGACGCTTGTTCTACAACATAAATTGCACACACACTGTCTTCCCAATGTCTTATCTAGTTCATTTTCAGAAATATAAATAAAAAAAAAGACATAATTGCCTTAAAATGTGCTTTTTCAGCTGTTGCAGTCCTGTGTACATTATGTGTACATTTCTTTTTGTGTTAGTATTTAAAAAGATTTATTGCACAACTAATTTAACAATTTGTATCTTGATTCATTTTATTATTTATAATGAGCCACCAGCAACCATACACTGGCATTCACAGTGGACGTCCCTAGACTGCATATAGCTGAGATCGACTGCTGGCATGACAATGAATGGGAGAAATTGGAACACCCAATATGGTGGCTCTAGTAAAGCAGAAAAAAGAGCCAAATAACAATCTGTCAAGTCAACACCATGTTTACATTACTCTCAACCTTTGTTGTAGTACACTGAACATGCCCACTGGCTGGACCAAACTGACCTTGCAAACTCTGCTCTTAGTATACTTCTCTAAATGTAAAATAAGAGACTATACTTTCAGTCAACTTTTCAGTCTTTTTTAAACAAATTTATATGTAAGAATTGTTAGTTTGTACTGATAATTTCAAAGAATGGTATATTTGACCTATATTTAATCTTTTGAACAAAATTTACTTTCTAAGTATTATTAATGGGATAATACACGTTACAAAATGCCCTGCCCTGTACCTGAGGGCAGTCCTCAATCCTCAGTGGCAGGGGCGGATCTAGAAAATCATTTTTAGGGTGGCAAAGGGGTGGCATGGGGTCTATGAGGAGTGGCAACTCCAAAGAAAGCCCCCATGGATAGTTTTTGGGGATTTATAGTCTGACATACACAGTTGTGTTCACAAATATTGCATTACCATTAAGTCATCTATACTGTTTAAAATGAAAAAATAAATAACAACATCTCAATGTCCATCATGGCACCAAGTCAATAAACATTATAAAAAAAACTTCAACAGGTTATACTGTAAATGTTTCTGAGCT
This sequence comes from Labeo rohita, assembly GCF_022985175.1. Lineage (NCBI taxonomy): Eukaryota > Metazoa > Chordata > Actinopteri > Cypriniformes > Cyprinidae > Labeo > Labeo rohita. The sequence goes on along the minus strand of NW_026129535.1, from coordinate 611,134 downwards.
TGTATCACTAAAGAAGACATGTGATTCTATGAAATTACTACTTAGATGGTATAAATCATGTTTTAGTGCAAGTTTAAGATGTTAATGTCAATGATTAAATGTTAATTTCCTAACATTAGAAAGAAATATTATAATATCAAAGCACTGAAACTGGATCATTTTTGGAAACAATGTTTGATTTTCTGTTATTAACAGAGGTGGGAATGTCTGTAATCACTCATGACACATTATCAACCATAAAATCTAGCAACACCCCAGCATCTGCATAGTAAGAGCCTAGCAACCACCTAGAATATCCTAGCAACCAACTAGCAACACTTTACTTACATCTAGAACATGTAACTAACCAAACTATTTATGTTTTTAAACAAGTCTTAAGACAAGCCAGCATAAATTTGTCTTTCAAACGTTTCAATCTCGTTATTACAGGTATTCTTAAATGATTACACACAATTCAAATACAACAATGACTTTCCTGCCCAGTGAACACTCATGAGATCAATAACACTAACAAAAAACTCTTATTAGGAATTAATTTGCAACTCAATGTCTATTACAGTATACAACATAAATTAAATTACAGATAGCTAATTCAGCAATTAACATTTGGGTAAAAATATTTTCATTTTACTACTGTAAAGTAATCTTGCAGATGAAAAGCACTAGAAAAGTTCAAATAACAAAGAACTGTATATGAACTTGGTATGTGCCAAAATACAGTACAGTAAAAAAATAAAATTAAAAATTAAATTCAGCATCCTCTGCACATTTGGCTAAATATTATTGTATATAGAGTATACAATAATATTTGGTCTCCTGACACAAGACTATATCTCTAGGTTGTCATTTCTCAGTTCTGCAAAAATCCAGTAGGTTTCACCTAAAAAATGGTTACAGATAAAATTTGACAGGCACACTTCTGAAGGTGTACAACATGTACTACAGTTTACTGTACATATAGAATAGTGAAATAGTTCCATCATCTAATATACTGGTATACTGTACTATAATTATACTGTATGTGATTCGTTAATTTCTTGCCTCTCTCCGTTGTTGGATGCAGAGATTCTGATGGGTGTGTCATCAGTTTGGCTACTTAATGTTTAACTTACTTATTGTTAAACTTTTTGAGAAATGTGTCTTTGTTTTTAGCACTGAATGAATGGTTTGGGAATATAAGCCAACTAACATCAGTTACACTGTGTTAACAATCGAGAAAACTGCAATACGACCAGATGCTTACCTAACTCTGCTATTAGTTTCCGTGATCAGCATCTTCTTATTGATTTCATGCTATTATTGTTTCGTCGGATACGGCAAAAAAAGGCCTATATCCGTGATGAACGTGGTGCGAGCGGTCAGAGAATCGGATCACCAAACAATTACACGATGAATTTCAGACATATCAGGACTCCGGACGGGATTAGATGTCTCAGAGGACTTCTGAGTTAGCCGAGAAGCAGTAATTATCTGATTCACGAACACATGTAAAACAATTTGTTAGTGAACTGGGCCGCGCTTTGTGTTTTTGACTCAAAACGAACCGGTTCATAAGAGTCATTTGTTAATGAAGTCGAATACACTGGGCGCGCTGCGTGCGCGTGCAACTTTCGTGCACATTTTATTGAAAGACGTGTTTTTTGCCATTATTTTGCGTTACGCTGTCGTCGCTGCGGCTGAAAAGTAGCACATGAAACACTGCTTACATTTATATTTTATTCTGTGATAATTCTGGGGTGGCAGGTGGGGTGGCACAGCTTTTTCTTAGGGTGGCAGTTGCCACCCCGTGCCACCCCGGTAGATCCGCCCCTGCTCAGTGGTAACAGAAAGCATGTGACAATATCTGTAGAATATCTGTAAATATCTCTTAGGAAGTTTTTAAGTTCAGTTTCATTAAGCAGCACACAAAGACAATATCAATTAAAGCTGCAAGCAGCGATGAAAGGGCCCTCGCACCCGGGCTCATCGCCGATCGGTGGCGAATGGTGGGCACTATGCTTTTCACATCGTAAATTTAGGAGGAATATGTCAAAGTCATTTATATGTGCCAAACTTCCTGCTGCCAGTTGGTGGCGCTATCTCTATAACTGAATATTGGCATGTAGATGTGTTCAGGCCAGCACTTTTGTCAAATAAATATGAAGTTTGGTGCAGATTGAACACAGTATGCTTGAGCTAGTGTAAGACATTACATATCTTGTTGCCAACAGGTGGCGCTATGATTATATCTGAATATTGGTCTTTAGATGTCTTCAGGCAAGTACTCTTACCAAACATGTGAAGTTTGGTGCAGATCATACATTGCATGTTTAAGTTAGTGTAAAATAAGTCATTTCCTGTTGCCAACAGGTGGCGCTATGATAATAACTGAATATTGGCCTCTAGATGTGTTCAGGCCAGGACTCTTATCGAACATGTGAAGTTTGGGGCAGATCGGACTTCGTATGGCTGATTTATAACAGATTCTATTCCCATGGCGAAACATCAAACTTTGTCAAGCCGCCACGGACACGCCCTTCAACGAAAACTCAAGATCTTCACAATTTAACAATGCAAAGGCCTTTAGAGTAGACTGACCAAAATTTGGTGTTGATCTGAATAAATCTTTAGGAGGAGTTCATTACAGAGTACAACATGTCACTTCCTGTTGTCAGTAGGTGGCGCTATGATTAAAAGTGAATATGAGCATGGGCATGTGTTCAGGACCAGACTCTTATCAAACATGTGAAGTCTGGGGCAGATCAGAAATTGTATGTCTGAGTTATAACAACTTCCTTTTTCATGGCGAATCATCGAAATTTGACAGGCCGCCACGGACACGCCCTCCAACGAAAACTCTAGATTTTCGCAATTTAACGTCACAAAGGGCTTTAGATTAGACTGACCAAATTTGGTATTGATCAGAATAAATCTCTGGGAGGAGTTCGTTCAAGTATGATACCTGGAAATGGCAAAAATGACTCAAAATTTGCAGAGAAAAATTAAAATAACTTACTTCCTGTTGGGATTTGGATTTCGTACCTGGAGACTTTTTCGTAGGTATTGGTGTGTTGCATGTGTGTGCCGATTTTCATACATGTATGTAAAACGTAGCCCGAGACGCACTCCGCTGAATGTGTATAGGTGGCGCTGTCGAGCCAATTTACCACACCCACTTCTGAGACCCATATCAGACGTAAATTTTCGCCAGTTCTGATGCGTGTGCAAAGTTTTGTGAGTTTTCGGGCATGTTTAGGCCCTCAAAAATGCGATTCATTTTGGAGAAGAATAATAATAATAATTAAAGCTGCAAGCAGCGATGAACGGGCCCTCGCACCCGGGCTCACCGCCGACCGGTGGCTTTAGGGAAACAGCGAACGGTGGGCACTATGCTTTTAACATAGTAAATTTAGGAGGAATATATCAAAGTCATTTAGATGTGCCAAACTTCATGCTGCCAGCTGGTGGCGCTATGCCTATAACTGAATATTGGCATGTAGACGTCTTCAGGTCAGCGCTTTTATCAAACATATGAAGTTTGGTGCAGATTGAACATGGTATGCTTGAGTTAGTGTAAGACAAGTCATTTCCTGTTGCCAGCTGGTGGCGCTATAATTGTAATGGAATATTGGCCTTTAGATGTGTTCAGGCCAGGACTCTTATCGAACATATGAAGTTTGGGGCAGATCGGACATTGTATGGCTGAGTTACAACAACTTCCTGTTTCATGGCATTAATAGGATGCATTAGCACTTAGAAAGTGTGTCTAGCATATTTAGCACAATATGGCATATTTTGCTGTGCTTTTAATAGACCATCACAGTGTTAAACATGTCACTTCCGGTTGCCAGCAGGTGGCGCTATGACTTTAACTGAATATGAGCATGTAGATATCTTCAGGCCAGGACTCTTATCAAACATGTGAAGTTTGGGGAAGATTGGACATTGTTTGCAGGAATTGCAACAACTTCCTGTTTCATGGCTTTAACAAGATGCTTTAGCACTTAGTAAGTGTTGCTAGCATGTTTGAGTGTGTTTTTAGCAAGTTTAGCACTCACTGGCTTATTTTTGTGTGTTGCTAATAGTGTATCACAGTGTTAAACATCACTTCCTGTTGACAGTAGGTGGCGCTATGACTATAATTGAATATTGTTATGTAAATGTGTTCAGACCAGGACTCTTATCAAACCTGTTAAGTTTGGGGCAGATTGGACATTGTATGCCTGAGTTACTGTAGCTTCCCGTTTCATTGCATTAATAACATGCTTTAGCACTTAGCTAAGTGTTGCTAACATGTTATAGCATGTTTCTAGCATGTTGCTACCCTATTTAACACTTGTTGATATTTCTAAAATGTTGCGTTCATTACAGAGTGCAACATCTCACTTCCTGTTGCCAGCAGGTGGAGCTATGACTATAACTGAATATGGGCATGGGCATGTGTTCAGGCCAGGACTCTTATCAAACATGTTAAGCTTGGGGCATATTGGATATTGTATGCCTGAGTTACAGTAACTTCCTGTTTCATTGTATTATTAGCATGCTTTAGCATTTTAGCTAAGTGTTGCTAGCATGCTTTACTATGTTTGTAGCATGTTGAATATTAAGTTTGGGTCAGATTGGACATTGTATGCATGAGTTACAGCAATTTGTCTTTGTATTAATATCATGCTTTAGCTCTTAGCTAAGTGTTGCTAGCATGTTTTAACATGATTCTAGCATGATCCTAGCCTATTTAAAACTTGCTAACGCTTTTTAATATGTTGCTAGGAGTCCGTAACACCGTTAAACATGTCACTTCCTGTTGTCAGGAGGTGGCGCTATAACTATAACTGAATATGGGCATGTATATATCTTCAGACCAGGACTCTTATCAAACATGTGAAGTTTGGGGCAGATTGGACATTGTTTACATGAATTACAACAACTTCCTGTTTTATGTCTTTAACAACATGCTTTAGCATTAAGTAAGTGTTGCTAGCATGTTTGAGTGTGTTTTTAACTACTTTAGCACTCAATGGCTTTTTAGTGTGTTGATAATAGTGTATCACAGTGTTAAACATGTCACTTCCTGTTGACAGTAGGTGGCGCTATGACTATAACTGAATATAGGCACGTAGTGTTCAGGCTAGAACTCTTATCAAACATATTAAGTTTGGGGCAGATTGGACATTGCATGCCTGAGTTACAGTAACTTCCTGTTTCATTGCATTAAGAGCATGCTTTAGCATTTAGCTAAGTGTCGCTAACATGTTTTAGCATGTTTCTAGCATGTTGCTACCCTATTTAACACGTGTTGATATTTTTAAAATGTTGCTAGGCATCCACAACAGTATTAAACATGTGACTTCCTGTTGCCAGCAGGTGGCGCTATGACTATAACTGAATACGGGCATGGGCATGTGTTCAGTCCAGGACTCTTATCAAACATGTCAAGTTTGGGGCAGATTGGACATTGTATGCCCGAGTTAAAGTAACTTCCTGTTTTATAGTATTATTAGCATGCTTTAGCATATTAGCTAAGTGTTGTTAGCATGCTTTACTATGTTCGTAGCATGTTGAATATTAAATTTGGGTCAGATTGGACATTGTGTGCATGAGTTACAGCAATTTTCTTTTTCTTTGTATTAATAGCATGCATTAGCTCTTAGCTAAGTGTTGCTAGCATGCATGTTGTAGCATGACTGTAGCATGTTGCTAGCCTATTTAAAACTTGCTAATGCTTTTTAATATGTTGCTAGGAGTCCGTAACAGTGTTAAACATGTCACTTCCTGTTGTCATCAGGTGGCGCTATGACTATAACTGAATATGGGCACTGACATGTGTTCAGGACCAGACTCTTATCACACCTGTGAAGTTTGAGGCAGATCGGACATTGTTTGCCTGAGTTACAGCCACTTCCTTTTTCATGGCGACACGTCAAATTTTGTCAGGCCGCCACGGACACGCCCCTCGACGAAAACTCAAAAGCTTCGCAATTTAACATCGCAAGGGCCTTATGATAACACTCAGCAAATTTGAAGATGATCGGATAAAAACTGTAGGAGGAGTTCGTTAAAGTACGAGGCCTGAAAATGGCAAAAACTGCACAAAAATCGTACAGGAAATTCGATATAACGGACTTCCTGTTGGGTTTAGGATGTTGTACCAGGAGACTTTTTTGTAGGTATTGGTGTGCTACACCTGTGTACCGAGTTTCGTACATGTACGTGAAACGCAGCTCGAGGCGCACTCCGTTGAAATTTTATAGGTGGCGCTATCGAGCCATTTTGCCACACCCACTTCTGAAAACCATATCAGATGTAAATTTTCACCAGGACTGATGCGTGTGCAAAGTTTCATGAGTTTTCGAGCATGTTTAGGCCCTCAAAAAGACTTTTTTTTTACTTTGGAGAAGAAGAAGAAGAAGAAGAAGAAGAAGAAGAAGAAGAAGAAGAAGAATAAACAGAGCAATTCCAATAGGGTCCTCGCACTGCAGTGCTCGGGCCCTAATAAACAGAGCAATTCCAATAGGGTCCTCGCACCACCGGTGCTCGGGCCCTAATAATAATAATAAACGGAGCAATTCCAATAGGGTCCTCGCACTGCAGTGCTCGGGCCCTAATAATAATATAATAATAATAATAATAATAAACGGAGCAATTCCAATAGGGTCCTCACACCATCGGTGCTCGGGCCCTAATGAAATACTATTTCAGACTTTCTACTTCAAAATTTCAAGTTTAATTTAAAATGTGTTACTTGCTATTTCTTTGTAATTAATTTGCTTGCATAGTAAAAAAAATAATTTCTACACCATATTTTTTAAGCCTAGGCAGGTATTTGGTTTTCATATTATCTAATTAATTTCTTAATCAAAAGTTTTTGTCTCACCTCATCATGCATCTTCTTGAGGAACTCAATCTCATCCATCAGAGACTCAATCTTCCTCTCCAGTTCCAGACGTGCAAGTGTAGCATCATCCACATCCTTCATGTACAAACAGTCAGATTATTACTACTGTTATATGTTATATGTTATATGAGCTACTGTGCTGCCCCATCATATTGACCTATTTCTTTTAATTCCGTTAAACAAAAAGATTAGTTCATTGCTTTACTCTTGTGACTCTGTAGATTAGGTTTCTATTTCCACTGTACAAAAATAACGAATTTCTTACAATATATTTTGTAAGACACTTTTCATTGTCACATTACCTTACGAAAGAGAGTCAGGTTATTCTCTGCTTCCTGTCTTTTCTGCATTTCCTCATTTAACCTGCACATAAATAAGACAAAACACAAGTCCACTTCAATTAAAAACAAAAAAAAAAACAAGGTTTAATACATTTTTCCAGAGTAACAGAAAATTTAATTATACATTAGTTGAAATTGTGTAATCCATCTTTTATTTTATATTAGGATGGGTGAGAGAGGATCCTTAAAGACTGTATGTCTGAAGTCAAGGTTGTAAAATAATTCTAAAATCTTATCTGGCAGAGAGTCAGAGGAGCGATTAGTTGATTTGCTTTAAAGCATCTGAGATTACATTAGTAACGATGGGTGAAATGTTCTTACTGCAAATGTAATAATCTATTCATAGGATAAGCCAAACATGTACAAGGAGGCCAATAGTACTTTTGCTGTAGCCATATCATAATATATTGCTCAAGGAATACAGACTAAATCTAGACAAAAGCAGAAAAACAGATATGTTGTCATATGCCACAACAACAACCACAATTTATGATCATTAATAAGGTTCCGCTCAAATGGGCATAATTACCTCCAGTTTCACAGAAAAGGGCTGTTTTAACTGAAAGAAACTTGCACCGACTGATCTTAAAATATGTCAGTGCCATTGTTTTGTCTCAAGATGCACACCAGTAGTGTTAATCTAAAGCATGTTTATAAAAGCTGTCCTATCTGATCTATGGCCTAATTCTGGTTTAACCTAAGCCCTGTCTGTGAAACTGGGCCTACAAGTAATTCATTAAAACATAGGCCTATTGTTGATGAAAAAATTACATTGCAGAATATATAGTATAATTTTTAAGAAGCAAAATCTTGAAAGTACATGATTTTGTAGTTAGCAATGTGGATGATTGTGCTGCTTTTGCTTTAGCAATAGTATTGTACAGGCTATATGATGATGTTATATAGGAGTCACATTTTTTTTTTCTAAATCAAATAATAATGGCTACATGTTCGAATCAATTTATAAAAGGTTTTGTCAAGTGAAAGTTCAGCAAGTTCAGCCGACCAGAATATTTTTCGGTGCTGTCCCAAACATTTCTGAACACCTTTAATGCACCAAAATGGCTCATATAGAAAAATTAGATATCGCTCGATTCATTATGCGTTTGATTTTTAATAAAAGTGTTCAGGTATTATTGCAAAAAATAGCAGTTTTCATATCCCTTAACCAGTATGTGCTGAAACTGAACAAGTACATGTAGATCATGCCTGTGATGACATTTATGAAGTTCCAAATAAGCCAGCACTGTCTGAAGATGATCTGAGCCAATATTATTAAACATCGAACAAACTAGCCCTTATGGTTCAAGCCCTTATGGTTCAAAAGTTATTTGCATAAACATGACTGGAACTTTGTTGGTATAGAGGGTATGAGTTAGAAATTCGCTATGGTTATTGTTGAGACTGTCCTCTATCTGTGCTAAGGAGATTTAACCAATTAGAGACCACTTTATTGGTGATGTAAGAAAAGGACAGTTGCCAATCTAGAAACTTCCCAATCTAGAAACTTCCTGATCTCTCCAGTTAAAGAGAATGAATGCATATTCCTGCAGTTCCTGATCTTAACCTTGGAAGTTTACTTGTTTTGTGTGCATTCATGTGAAAATAGCACATATGCAAACTGTAAAGTCAGACTGTTCTGAATCCTGTACTGTGTTTTTACTGACACCCTGGGGCAAGCGCAATCTCCTGCTACTATAGCCGCTTTTCCACTATCGGGCCGAACCGTTCTCTTCGCTTAACCGTTCCGTTCCGTGCCGATCCGGGCCAGTCAGCACGGATACGGTTTCATTTTCCACTGTGGTGCCGGTAACGGAACTCTTTGGAATGTAAATACAAATGCCTTAGTCGTTGCCTTGTTAATGCAATTGTAATATAAACCGAGATATGATCAGATATTTCTGTTTTTGGGACTTCGTTAAATAACAGAAAAAAAGGACACAACTATAAACAAAGCAAAAAATAAAATAAACAGAAGGCGACGACAGGTATAACGTTACCAACAAATGCTGAGGGGATATGCATGCCAACGGAGACAAACACAGAAGGTAAAACCTTTCTGAAAACTAACACATTTATTGACAGTATTAATGCATGAGCTATGAACGCAGCGTAACAGCTGTTTACTTGGCTGTTTGATCATACAGCGCGCTTTCGCTTAGCACACACATTCTATCAGCACGGTTTGGCACGATTGTCTAACCGTGCCGAGAATTCCGGGCCGAGAACAGTTTGTAATCGTGCCGTGCCGTACCAGGCTCAGGTGGAAACACAACTGGAACCGTACCTGACCCTTCTAAGAACCGTTTGGCACGATAGTGGAAAAGCGGCTTATATCAGCACATATAGTTCAAACTTTTCTTAAATCTGTGTGAAAATGTTATACTTTTCTAAGGGCTGCCATAGACTCAAGAAGAAGAAGAAAAAGAAGAAGAAGAAGAAGGAGAAAACCAGTGGATACACGGAGCCAGTGCAATCACGGAGCAACTCTACCATCTTCACCAAGGAAAATGATCTATCACAGACTATGCATATTTTTATGTCCAGGTTTTACATCACATGAATTCAAGTCTCTATGATGATTCTATGATCTTCACCACCCAGCCACACACCTTGTCCTCTAAAACCAAAAGAGGAACCTATGCAAGTGGACTCCTTTCACAGTCTTTCAAAGTAGACTATGTTTGCTTTGTTTCAGAATGCCGTTTGAGACCTCCTCATCGTTCAGTGCGCTCCATTCAAACTCTCCCTGTAACTCTTGCACTCTTGTGTACTGAACTCAGCGACCAGTGCCCACGTGACCAGTGCCAGCTCCGACTCCACACAATCCCCCTGCACCACTACACTCCCGACTGACTCAGTAGTGGCCTAGCACTTAAGGGAATCATCACTCTTCACATTTAACCATCAGTCTACTCTTGTACTCTTTTGAAACTATTTCAATCCTGGTTCTGGAGGGCCAACAACATCCTGGGGGTCCTTGGCTGCAACACAACTTATTTTGTCTCTCATGGTCCAGCAGCTTTGTGATACCACTGTCCATGAATACCAGGTCTTGCCATGTAGCATCTGCATTCAAGGAATTTATAAACACGGTGTGTCGGGAGTACCTGCATTATTTCGTCATCTTCTACATTGGAGGACTGGGGTTCTCCCTCCCACACAACGCATTACTCAGTGTTTCCCTTACCTGAGGATTACTTACCTGTTTGTTCTCTTTGTGGATCCCCATTGTTACTAGGGGGCTGGCAAGCACAATTGACATCCATATTATTTAGGTTCCAAATTCTCAGCATTGATGTCAGGGAGGATTTTACTTTTTAATGGCCATTTTTTTCATATGTCAAATCCTTAAATTGAACCAATGCATTCAGTTCAAATAATAGGACTACCATAAGGCTGTTACCAATTAAATCAGTGTCAGTAAAATCCATCTTTGCACTGTAGAGGTGGCATAGAAACTGCATCTGAAGTGGTATGATTATTAGCTCAGAGGCGTTAAATATATTTACATTACAATTGCGACTGCATAAAGAATTCTATGAGATTGTTTTAAATGTAACACTTCGAAAATAGAAATATGAAATGATTGAAAAAAAAAATTCAATGTGAACTAAAACCGCCAGTAGGTGGCGGCAAGTCAGTGAGTCAATGAATTAAATCAACAAATTAGCTGAAACCAAGCGGCATCCTCCCGGTCTCCCTCTTGAAGCCAACACGGAAGTGACTAAAACCGCAATTCATCGACTGGCCGCTAGAGACTAGCTGCAAAAGGGAGTCAATCCCATAGACTCCCCATGTTAAAATGCCCAACTTTACAGCAGAAAAAAAATATGTTTACAGCCTGGTACAAAAAGTGGTTTTGGTCTATATAGCTAATTTTGCCCTTTATGTCAACTGTGAGGGGGGTGAATTTTTTAATAACTTTAATAACCTTAAAGTTCTGCATAATTTAGGGCGTGGCCACTTGAGTGACAGGTGGATTGCCGCTGCTGTCACCACCGTCGCGCTAGGTGGGCGTAGTTTCAGCAACCAGCTCCACCCACGTCCCGCCTCTTTGCCCATTTTCGATTATCCGGAAGTGACGTGCAGTGACGTGATTCCAAGATGGCGACGGCCGACTCCCGCCCACTAAGAGCTTCAAAAATGCTCTTCAGAAACCTATGGGTGACGTCACGGACACTACGTCCATATTTTTTACAGTCTGTGGTTGAAACGCTTTAATTCAGAAACACAATTGTTTGTTGCTCGGAGACGAGCACATTTTCTGTTGTAGCTGTTTGAAATTAATTTTGAAATTGAAAACATTAGACATTATGCCAAAATGTAAGGCACTTAAAATAACTTTTTGTTTCTTTAACTGCATTCCTGTTGCCCCCATATTTCGAATTTTTAGGATTTTTCTAAAATTAATTTTGGAGGTATTTTTTTTGTCCCACGCCTAATTTACTACAGTTGTCTAAAAAAAGTTTAATCTTTTTGTGTACTCCCCCGGACCTGCTTACGTAGCCTACCCTCTGGTCTGGGATATGCTTACCCCTGTTTGGGAATCACTGATCTATCATATCTATCTATAATTTTAAACTTAAAGGGATCTATAAATGAATATTTAGGCAATGTTACTTTATAAAAATAAGTGCTTTACACACTGTTTGATCGTTTATAATATTTGTTGTTTTACTTTCTCTTTTCAGTTCATTTGAGGAGAAAACGCCCCTGCTGGAAATCCTTTTATTATCAATACTGAGGGCAGCCCTGTCAGCGCGACAGCAAGGCGGACCTGCTGCTAGATCTAATTAGGCTGCAAATTCGCGCATGCACTGATTTCGTGTATGATGAGAAATGGTAAAGCATAACTAAGGCATAATTTTCATAAGGAGTGTTGAGGTCAAAATAGTTTTGAGCGGGCTCATCTGTTTTCTTATGGAAGTCTTTTTGTTTTCGAATTACACGCACAATAGCATGAAATAACGACCATTTAGACTGAACACTGTAGGCTGTGTGTATGGTGCATTAGATGTCTAAATGCTTCATCCATTAGAGACGGTCTAAACCACATTATAGAAGAGGACGATGATGATGATGATGATGGGAGGATCCCTGCTGCAGTTTCTTTGTCTGTGTTACTTTCATTGGCAGCCACGCCCATGTAATATGAACATCATTATGCAGACATAATGTTTTTTTTAAGGATATTTTTTACCTCTATAGTGTTAACTGCTATATATATATATATATATATATATATATATATATATATATGTAGCCTACACTCAGTTCTATTCATAATGCAAATGTAATCAAACTAATTAAAAAATGAATACTGCTATAATTATGACAATTAAACAAAAGTTTAATCCTATATACAACAGGTATTGTTATAACATCATTATAACAGCAGTTATAGATAGGTCCCACAGACATTAGAAACTTTGCCACATTTAATTCTTAACTTTAACAGTATTAACTTTTGTACTAAAGCCATTTTAATTTTTACTGTTAAACAGTTAATAGTACAAAAAAAAAAATTCAAAAAATGAAAATACTCTCATTATATACTCACCCTTGTGTTATTTTCAACCTATATGACTGTCTTTTTTTCAGCCAGAATCTTTCAACTGTTTTCGATACAATGAAAGTTAATATATATTATTATTATTATTATTATTATTATTATTATTATTATTATTATTACAAAGGGACAACATCAAGGTACGTAAATGATGACAGTTGTGTCTTTTTTTGTTGAACTATGCATTAATACACTGGTCAGTATTAAACATTTTAAAGTTTAGAAAATATAAACAATGCTTTTAATATAAAAATGAAAAATGCAGTAAAAAATAACAATTGTTCTCTTTTTCTATATTTTTTGAAGGACCTGTCATCTGTTGTCTAAGACCCCCCATGCAAGTATACACATGCCGCCAGCTAGCACACGCACCTCTGTTTCAGCAGGGCCACGTCTTCAGCCAGGTTGTCTCTCTCCACCTGCATCTGGTCCCGATCTTTGCCCATCAGCTCCAGCTGTCTGCGCATCTCTCTCATCTCCTGCTGGCACAGCTCATTGATGCGGCCTGATGGCCCTTGCTGCTGGTCCTTATACTGACCCAGCTCCAGAATCAGCTTTGAGTTCTGCTGCTCTAAATACCGGACCTTCTCTATGAAGCTGGCAAAGCGATCATTGAGTTCCTGTAGTTCTCTTTTCTCATTGCTGCGTGTGGCAAGAAATTCCTGGTTGATGGCCTCTGCCAGTGAGAAGTCCACTTTTTCATAAGAGAGACGTGGGGCTGGAGCACTGGAGCGGCTCCTGAAGTCCACAGAGCGGGTGGGAATAGAGGAGGAGATGTAACGGCCCCCCATGCGACTGGATACAGGGCTATAGACAGGCGTCCCAAAAGTGCGGTGATAAGAGGTGCGAAATGTAGAGTGACTCATGGTTTTGCCTCTAATCGTAGTTTAAACCTTTTATTTAATGATTTACCTAGTGTATCTGCCTCTTTGTCTGGTCTTTTTGTCTCTAGTAGTTTTGATCAAAGCTGAGTCACAACAGGATGTGAGACGGAGGCTTTTATACATGAAGCTGGTCAGTTGATCTGAGCTCCACCCAGCCCAGCCCATTCCCAGTCTCCCAAGCCCCTGATCTCATCTTCCTTCATGTACGCATCATTCATTCTTACAGTCAGTCCCTCCCAAATCCAACCTGGGCACTTTTCTGACACTTTCCACTTGATACATGAATTCTCACTACAGAAGACTGATAATCAACAGCTTTATGTGCAATTACTTAATTTATAATGTTAATGGGACTGAAAGAAGGATTTAAAATATTAATTATGACTAATTAAAGTGGACTGGGCCAAAATTGGGCTGAAGTGCAGAACAGTAAAACAAAGAATAAAGATAGGTGAAGACCGAACTGGTCAAAAAATGTCTGAGAAATACCTACCCTAGTAAAAAGTGATACATTTAAAATACTTTTTTTTTTTCATACTAAGTATAGTTTAAATCTGTTAACATATTTACTGACCTATCACTCGAGACTTACTGATATAAACATTTTAATTAAACTTTATTTGGAGTACTACTTGTGCACAATGTACATTTTTTAATTTTTAAAGTCTTCAAATGCAAGATATGTAAAGTATACCTCAAGTATACTTGCAATAGTTCCACTTTAGCACAATCAAATATGCTTTAGTATATCTTTAGTTAGACTTCAGCACTACCTCCGGCCAATTAAAGTTTAAAATTAGTTGTTTGTGCAGACTTTAAGTATACCAGTTTACTATAACAAAAGTACAATTGCAGGGTATTTTTACATAAACATGTAAATGTATTTGTAGTATACTTAGCATGAAATAAATGTATTTCAAATACATTTTAGTATATTTATTTTTCACTAGGGTGGCTGTCTAAATGTTGCTTTATGTTGTAATACAATTTTCTGGTGGTTTATTTGTGTACAAACATCTGTCTTTTTGAATAACTCAGTGGCCCACTCATAAAGTCACAGTCACTTGCTTCTTTCAGCCACTGATGAATAATTAGTACCCTTAATGATTAATAATCTGTACTCTTAAGGTGATACATTTTATGGGTAAATATAAGGTACAAAGGTACAGAGATGGCCCTTTGAGGGTAGTCCCCCATGCCTCTCTTGTACCCTAAAATATACAATTTTTGCAATTACAGTATACAATTTTGTGCATCATTCTAATTTAATTTATTACATTTGAGAATTTGACACATTATATTATATTTCATAATGTGTGTTAATTAACAGAAAATGTACAACTATATCAATAATTATTTTTATGTTGCCAAAAAGAGGAATTTTTAAATATCCTTCTGTGGTAACACTTTATAATAAATATACACTATTAACATACTTACAAATCATTTGCAAACTATTAGTTTAGTTCATTCATAGTTTTTAAACTGTAGTTAATACATTAATAGACTATACAAATAGCAAGTTTTTCTTTCATTGTCACTGTAATTAACCAAATTATTACTGTTTAATTAGCTTGTATGTGAAGAGTAAGATAATGCTTTATTAACAGCTTATTAACCTTAAATAGCTCTTTATAGCACTTTAACTTAAATTTATTAATTAAGTGCTTTAAAGGGGTCATCGGATGCCCATTTTCCACAAGTTGGTTAGATTCGTTAAAAGACTATAACATACTTTCTGAACATAAATTTCTCAGTGGTAGTAAAAAACACCCTTTTTACCTTGTCAAAATCAGCCCTTTTCAGAGAGAGCTGTTTTGTTGCATTTGCCTTTAAATACTCACTACTGCTGTGGGTGAAGCTGCATCACGAACGATTCGCGCAAACATAGACACATTTAGGCAAAAACGAAAGGGTGATTGTGTACACACACTGCCAATACACATTTATGTTTAAACAACATGTAAAAGTGAGTTCTGCATCCGATTACCCCTTTAAACCAACCTTTATTGGTTGGGGTAGGTCTATTATTATTAAAGCACTTAATTTTCCAGTTACCTGTGGCCTAATCTAAAGTGCTATTCAATATTTACTGCTTTTTACAAATTAACAATTCCTTTACTACAAACTAATTAAACAATAATTATTGTGTTAATTACAGTGACAACGAATGAAAAAGTCACAATCTGTCTATTAATGTATTAACTACAGTTTATAAACTATAAATTACTAATAGTTTGTTGTTGATTTGTGAGTACTTTATTAGTGTATACTTACTATAAAGTGTTACCCTTTCTTTTATTGCTTCTACATAGTTTTTTATAATTGTCACCACCTTATTTCTAAGTAAAATCTAAGACATTTGTCAGCATCAAAAACATTTCAAATATATGTGGATTATGTGAAGAATGGAAGAATAATATTCTAATATTAATCTAAATTTCAAATGCTACAATGTCATATTTGTCGTTTGTGATGTGCTTTTACAACTGTACCAAATATATAATAAATAAATACATACTGTACATAGATAGATGACTTTACTAATTGGTAGAAAACAAAACAAAAAAAAAAAAACATTTCTAACTGTCCCTGTTCTCCTATAAAGCTTGAGTCATTATATAATACCTTCATAAGTATAAACATACCTAAAATTACAAATCATTTCCATTTCATTCATTAGTAATAACATTAGTTAAAATTTTAAATTGACATGCAGATGTTCCAAAATGTTATTCCTATCATTTCATAATTTCATAATTTCATTTCAAAAAAGTGATCAAGAGCATATGAATGTTTATTTTAAGGTTTTTATTGAGTTTTTAAAAGCAAGAAACGCACACAGAATACCATAATTAGATTTCGTTATAATATTCAGCAGCAAATTCCACACAAACTAACACCACATAGGTAATGTTAGTTGCCATTTGTTTAAGCAAATGTGTTTAAATTGTTCAGTCTAGAGGCTACCTGCTATTCACTGTCATTCTAGAGAAGACATTAAAATGAAGGACATCTAATACTCCTCTCCCTCCTCTTCTCCTTCTCCTTCGATTGAATCTACACCCACCTCCTCATAATCTTTCTCCAGGGCTGCCATGTCTTCTCTAGCCTCAGAGAACTCGCCCTCCTCCATACCTTCACCTACATACCAGTGCACAAAGGCACGCTTAGCGTACATCAGATCGAACTTATGATCAAGCCTGGCCCAAGCCTCCGCAATAGCAGTGGTGTTGCTTAGCATGCACACAGCTCGCTGAACCTTAGCCAGATCACCACCAGGTACAACAGTAGGGGGCTGGTAGTTGATACCAACCTTGAAACCAGTTGGACACCAGTCCACAAACTGAATGGTGCGCTTGGTCTTTATGGTGGCAATAGCAGCATTTACATCTTTAGGTACAACATCACCACGGTACAACAGACAGCAAGCCATGTACTTGCCATGACGTGGGTCACATTTGACCATCTGATTAGCTGGCTCAAAGCAAGCATTAGTGATCTCAGCCACTGAGAGCTGCTCATGATAAGCTTTCTCAGCAGAGATCACAGGAGCATAAGTTGCTAAAGGAAAATGGATACGTGGATACGGCACCAAGTTGGTTTGAAACTCAGTTAAGTCAACATTCAGGGCTCCATCAAATCGTAGGGAGGCAGTAATGGAGGACACAATCTGACCTATGAGCCTGTTAAGGTTGGTGTAGGTAGGACGCTCAATATCAAGGTTTCTACGGCAGATGTCATAGATGGCCTCGTTGTCAACCATGAAAGCACAATCTGAGTGTTCGAGGGTGGTGTGGGTGGTAAGAATGGAATTGTAGGGCTCCACCACAGCAGTAGACACCTGTGGAGCTGGATAGATGGAGAACTCAAGCTTGGATTTCTTTCCATAATCAACAGAAAGGCGCTCCATCAGTAAAGAGGTGAAACCAGAACCAGTTCCCCCTCCAAAGCTGTGGAACACCAAGAAGCCCTGAAGTCCAGTGCACTGGTCAGCCTATGAAGAGGGGGAGTTGAAAGAAACAGTAAGCAAATCTATCATATTTAATATTGAGTTAAAACATAAACAAACGCTGAATGAAAACAGACTTCCTGCAATTATGCCTTACCAGTTTGCGAATCCTGTCAAGAACC
The DNA here is from genome assembly GCF_022985175.1 of Labeo rohita. Lineage (NCBI taxonomy): Eukaryota > Metazoa > Chordata > Actinopteri > Cypriniformes > Cyprinidae > Labeo > Labeo rohita. The sequence continues at coordinate 593,329 of NW_026129535.1, read as the reverse complement.
AGATCAATGATCTCTTTGCCAATAGTGTAATGGCCACGAGCGTAGTTGTTAGCTGCATCCTCCTTTCCGGTGATCAGCTGCTCAGGGTGGAAAAGTTGACGGTAAGTTCCAGTGCGAACCTCATCTGAACCGCAAAAGAGTGTGGGGAGAATGAAACCTGTCAATCACATAGACTAACCATACTGGTAACTGGTAATTAGGCAATTACTAACCAATCACAGTGGGCTCCAGATCTACAAACACTGCCCTGGGAACATGCTTGCCAGCTCCTGTCTCACTGAAAAAAGTGTTGAAGGAGTCATCTCCTCCACCAATGGTCTTATCACTGGGCATCTGTCCATCCGGCTGAATCCCATGCTCGAGGCAGTAAAGTTCCCAACAGGCATTGCCAATCTGGACACCAGCTTGACCAACATGAATGGAAATACACTCACGCTGTTGTGGAATAAATGATTCTGTCATGAACATCATGAAAATTCGGATAACTTTCAGTACTGCGACACAACAAACTTTATGTAGAAATTTAATTTTTAGATTATATTTGGTTACATACCACACTGAATTCAAATTCATATGTATTTTCTGACAAAACATGTTAGAAAAAAAGTTGTGTTATGAGACTCATAACTACACAAATATATAAAGTCAACACCATTTTCTGATGCGTAATTTTCCAGCTAAGCTAGGCGCTGCAATTAAGTGTGAAATGCCAGACCGCTGCATTACAAATTTTGCAAATGTAGTGTTTGCAAATTATATAAAATAGCTAAAGACGACTTTCATGACCAGGGAATCCAGATGTGCATGAACTCTCTTTAATAATAATAATAATACTTGTTAAACATCAGAACAAGTCAATTTAAAGATTGCGTGAACTCTACTAGCTTTTCAGGCTCTCAGATCAGAAATGTTGTCGTGAATAATACACAGCTCGTATACGACGAGCAACAATGACAACATCTGTGCAAACACCTCCGATTAAAGAGCAAAATAAGATGAGCATAAGGCAGAAAATTAATTGATTCAATTAAACTGTTCACTCACCATTTTGTCGTTTTTCACAGCTGCTGCAGTCGCTGATATGTGCTGCTCTCACTGCAGAGAAGATGGAGCTGTCGCTATGACAGAGCAGGCTGCAGGAGGGAGTGGCTCAGTTTATGATCAAATAAATACATCTTGTGAAAACATCCCGAACTAAATAGCTTTATTTCGCGCCATTCTTACTTAGTCATGTTAAATCATTTATTAAAAGTTGGACCTCTTTGTGGAAAAGGGTTAGGTTGCAATAAATATGTCAAATGCACAGGAAGTATCATCTGGATTACAAACATTTCACAAAGTGGCATTCGTGTAATTTTATTTAATGACATAAACATTATGTCATTCGCATTGTTTTTGACCCTAAATTTCAACAAACCTACTGAACAGTTCTTACAACACATTCAAAACAGACTGCTGGGAATAATTTATATCGACGTTAAACATTAATAACAATAGATGTGTTTTAGATGCTTTGATGCATCTGAGATCCAGACAAACATAATGTGTTTTAAAACCTAATAAGCTGCCGAGACAATATTTCTACTGCATAATAACCAATCCAAGCTAAACGCACCCAGGGCCACCGCCCGTCTGAGATTCTGCTGCAGTAGATGACGTCAAAATACTGCAGACTACCATGTCACTACATATGTCACTGTCTGGCTTAAACAGACTCACTCAGTGACATATAGTGGATTTATTTCTTTTTTTAATACTGTACATAAAATGCGCTAGTAATTTTGTAAAGTCATAACTATTTTAAATTATTCCCAGAGATTATTCGTAAATCAATGGCATGCAAAAAGCCTAAATAAAAGAACTGTTATGCAAATAAATGAGTAGTCTCTATTCACATACATAATGTAGGTCATGACGTTTTGTCACTCTATAAAAGCGGCAGGACTGGACGACTTAGCGCAGTTACTACATCGACTCTTCGCCGTCGAGAACAGTAACACTGTACAGCAAAATACTGTTTCCAGATCAGTCCTAAGTATACGAAAATGGTGAGTAGCTGACTAGCTGTTTTATTACATTGTAGGCTATATTTTAATACGTGTAATAAATACGTGTAATAAAATGATTTAAGCAAGAATTGTGTTATTATATTACTAGCTACTAAATCGTTCGTACATTATATTTATTAGAAAAGTAATTGTGTAGTTATTAGATAGTCATTGTGTAGTAGTTATCTTGAGGCAGGTAGTCTGCAGAACACTACACTGCCATTAATAAACGACATCTTCTCGATCCCGCTGTATGTTCTGGTGAATATTTTGTGGCCGCTTTTCATCTGTTAGATGCTGATCAATTATTGTTGTTGTTGTACAATACATGCCTTCTGTTTGTGATTTTCGATTTGGAGCCATACAATATTAAAACTCCAATACAACAAAAACAAACAATTGGTAAAATAGGCTACATTACAAATATATACTGTAAAACCTCCGTTACTTAACAGTGCAATGAATTTGATGGTTTATTAAGGGATGTTTTAAATCACCAGGACATGTAATTATTTATGTTTGGATTAAATACTTTTGGTTTTGTTTAGGACAATAATTAGCCTATAGGAATCGTTTACTGTGTTGTGAAATCTAAACATAACGGCATAACAGGGATTGCACACTAATCTTTTATAATGCAGCATATGGAGACAGCCATAATCTCATAAAATGCTTAGCTACTCTGACTAGCTAAGCTCAGGAAACATATGTTGTAGCCTACCTCATATGAACAGTGTTCTTCTGAGCGTAACAGTGCTTTAAACAAATGAATAGCTATTCTCATCAACAGAGAAAGCTCCATTTGTATGGACTGAATTTATACTGCATATACATTGAAACTCTTCACTGGTGAACGTGAGGACATTGTTCAGAGGACATCGTTTTGGGCCCCTCTCAGCCTCTGGGCTCTATGCTCTCAGTTCCCCCTTTCCTTCCTGTAGCGACGCCCCTGCATAGAGCTGCAATTTGGTAAAATGGCTTCTTTAAGTAAACCCGTGTTGCTAGGCAAGAAATAGGGAACAGCCAGGTGGAGCTTGAGGTTTTTAAATAGGAGAGGAGGAAGGTGGCATCCATGGTTGCTGACATGATATCTTACCTGTTTTATACCTAAAACAGAAAATGGCAAGTTATTGTGTCATATTTATTGCAACACCCAATTCACACTTGCACAGTATGTACATTTGTGTATTGAAGTCCTAAAGTATATCAGGTTTAAAAGTTGCAACTAACTATTATATCATAACAATTTTCCTTTTCTTCTTTACAACAGCGTGAGTGTATTTCCATTCATGTTGGTCAAGCTGGTGTCCAGATTGGTAATGCCTGCTGGGAACTCTACTGCCTTGAGCATGGGATTCAGCCGGATGGACAGATGCCCAGTGATAAGACCATTGGTGGAGGAGATGACTCCTTCAACACTTTTTTCAGTGAGACAGGAGCTGGCAAGCATGTTCCCAGGGCAGTGTTTGTAGATCTGGAGCCCACTGTGATTGGTTAGTAATTGCCTAATTACCAGTTACCAGCATGGTTAGTCCATGAGATTGACAGGTTTCATTCTCCCCACACTCTTTTTTTGCGGTTCAGATGAGGTTCGCACTGGAACTTACCGTCAACTTTTCCACCCTGAGCAGCTGATCACCGGAAAGGAGGATGCAGCTAACAACTACGCTCGTGGCCATTACACTATTGGCAAAGAGATCATTGATCTGGTTCTTGACAGGATTCGCAAACTGGTAAGGTATAATTGCAGGAAGTCTGTTTTCATTCAGTGTTTGTTTATGTTTTAACTCAATATTAAATATGATAGGTTTGGTTATTGGTTATTGCATTTTATTTTATTGTTTTTGATTAACTACCTTTACCTATAATGTGAGTGTTTAATGTTGCCTTTGGCATTGTTGATGTACTGTTTCCTATTTAATACTGTACAGCCGCCTTGTCACAATTCTGTATTGTTAAAGGCGGTATATAAATAAAGGTGACTTGACTTGACTTGACTTGACTTGGTTACTGTTTCTTGCAATTCCCCCTCTTCATAGGCTGACCAGTGCACTGGACTTCAGGGCTTCTTGGTGTTCCACAGCTTTGGAGGGGGAACTGGTTCTGGTTTCACCTCTTTACTGATGGAGCGCCTTTCTGTTGATTATGGAAAGAAATCCAAGCTTGAGTTCTCCATCTATCCAGCTCCACAGGTGTCTACTGCTGTGGTGGAGCCCTACAATTCCATTCTTACCACCCACACCACCCTCGAGCACTCAGATTGTGCTTTCATGGTTGACAATGAGGCCATCTATGACATCTGCCGTAGAAACCTTGATATCGAGCGTCCTACCTACACCAACCTTAACAGGCTGATCAGCCAGATTGTGTCCTCCATTACTGCCTCCCTACGATTTGATGGAGCCCTAAATGTTGACTTAACTGAGTTTCAGACCAACTTAGTGCCGTATCCACGTATCCATTTTCCTTTAGCAACTTATGCTCCTGTGATCTCTGCTGAGAAAGCTTATCATGAGCAGCTCTCAGTGGCTGAGATCACTAATGCTTGCTTTGAGCCAGCTAATCAGATGGTCAAATGTGACCCACGTCATGGCAAGTACATGGCTTGCTGCCTGTTGTACCGTGGGGATGTTGTACCTAAAGATGTAAATGCTGCTATTGCCACCATAAAGACCAAGCGCACCATTCAGTTTGTGGACTGGTGTCCAACTGGTTTCAAGGTTGGTATCAACTACCAGCCCCCTACTGTTGTACCTGGTGGTGATTTGGCTAAGGTGCAGCGAGCTGTGTGCATGCTAAGCAACACCACCGCTATTGCGGAGGCTTGGGCCAGGCTTGATCATAAGTTCGATCTGATGTACGCTAAGCGTGCCTTTGTGCACTGGTATGTAGGTGAAGGTATGGAGGAGGGTGAGTTCTCTGAGGCTAGAGAAGACATGGCAGCCCTGGAGAAAGATTATGAGGAGGTGGGTGTAGATTCAATCGAGGGAGAAGGAGAAGAGGAGGGAGAGGAATATTAAGATCATTTTTTCTTCTCCAGGTCAGTTGCTGCTTTGCATTTTTAAAGAATTCCATTCAGAAATATAAATAAAATGAGGCTTTGAAGGGGGCACATATGAAGTGAGCATTCAGTCTGTTTCAATGTAAAGAATATGTGCAGTAAACATTTGTTCTTTAGATGTCAGCCACATATTTGATTCCACAGTGAAATGAGATTTCATGAGTCATATTTTGTGGTTACACCAAATACAGTGTATAGATCAAATAAAACAATGCACTGACCTAACTGCTGTTTGCAATAAATTGAGCATTTAAAGACATGAGTTACGTATGATTTCATCCACACTGTAAAAAATGCCGGTGAATTTAACAGTAAAAAACTGTAAAAATGCTACAGTAAAAACATGTTAAATGGTTAAGAGTAAAAGACTGTAAAATTTACAGTGAATAACCATAAATTGACATTCCCAGAATTCCCTGTGTTACATTTTTTTATTTGATGTTTTTTTTTTGTTGAAATAACTCTTTCTTCTTAGTTTTTACTTAGTTTTGTACAATAGGGTTGTATGTTACATCTAATGTTGTTAAATTAATGTTTATTGCATTATTTCAGTTTCATGTGTGTTACCATGATGGTGTTTAGTGATTGTGTGAATGACACTGTGCATCTTCTATGTATGTTAATATTTAAAAGCTGTTTGCGATGAGCTTTCGTTCATCATGCCACTTTCTCATCACCACCTGCTTTTGGTGGTTATCAGTGTATTACAAAGGTACAAAACAGATTTCAGTACGTCAATAAGTTGGTAAATTAACATTATATCAGTTAATGAAATTACAGTATTTACCTGTAAATTTAAGTGAAAACTGTAAAATGTTAAACGTTGCTACCGTAACTTTTACAGTAAAACTCTGGTAACCACAGCTGCCGTTTTTTTACCGTACATTTTACGGATTTTTTTTTACAGTGCAACCCCCACTAAAAACATGCACTATATACAGTCAAACTAAAAATTATTCAGACATCAGATATATATTTTTTTATATATTTTTTACTAGTGGGTGCAGGAGACTATAGTTAATTTATGTAGGCTGAGGATAGCAAAACAAACTGTAACACATTATAAATAAAAATTCTTCATAAAGTGGACTACCAGTAAAATTGATAAAAATTTGGGACCAAAAATTATTCAGACACACCTGACAATGTTTTGCTTAAGTGTTTTTCTTCTTGCCATATTTTATTGAATACATTATCTGTAAATTGTTGTTCTGGAAACTCAAAATTTCAGGCATTCCAAATTGTAGACAGCAAAAATGCTTCTGTATGCTTTTCGTATTTATATAATTTAATATAGTTAACAATCTATATCATGCAAAGAGTACCGTTTTTCTGCAGATATCAGCATGATAACACATTTAATAATAATTTTATACAAGTTAAGTAAAGCAATAAGTGACTTACATCACAGCACTGTTTTGCATCTCTGAGCAGTGGATGGTGTTTATTTAATGAATCAGCTTTTTGAATGAATAGGTTGAATCTCAATGACTCACTCATTAACAGTCACTAGCTGCCACCTACCACCTTAAAACTGGTGGTTTTAATTTCACATTCCGACTATTTTTTCATGTCTTAAATTATTTCAAATATCAGTATTCAACGTTTTACATTAAAAACAAAATATTAGGTCAAAAACAAAACATTTATGCACCTGTAACTGCTGTTTAAATGCATCCGTGTCCCCTCTGAGATAGATTAAACTGTGTAAATACATCTAAATGCTATTTCAGATGCAGATTCCAGAAATGTTTTCTTATGTTGGAATGAAAGACACTAAGTACCAGATGAAGTGCTTCTTATTCTTACCCAAAAATACAAAATGGAATAAAGAGTTAAAACTGAACACAATCTTGCTAGTCAAGCTGTGCATGAACACACACACATATACACACACACATACATATATATATATATATATATATATATATGTGTGTGTGTGTGTGTGTGTTATATATGTTTGTTTGCTTTTCCGTTTTGCATTTACTTGTACTTTTACTTTCAATACTTAAGTACGTTTAAGGTAAAAAAAAAATACTTTTTGTACTTAAGTACAATACATATAACATACTTTAAGACCTTTACTCAAGTAATATTCTAAACAGTGACTTCAACATCTACCAAAGTCATTTTTTGGTTAAGATATCTGTACTTTTACTTAAAGGGGTCATCGGATGCCCATTTTCCACAAGTTTATATGATTCTTTAGAGTCTTAATGAAAAGTCTATAATATACTTTGGTTAAAAATTCTCAATGGTTGTGTAAAACAACACCCTTTTTACCTTGTCAAAATCAGCTTTGCAAAAATCATCTCATTCTGGTCGAGGCTGCTTTAAATGCAAATGAGCAAATGAGTGAACCTGGATCATGAATGATTCACGCGAACATAGACGGATATATGTAGATCGGGAGGTGCATTCCCTTCACAAACAAATGTAATCCACTGCATCTTCAGCGGCTCAGATGTCGGGAGTAAATGACGACCACTAGGTTCATTATTATATCCAGCAACACAACACCTCAATCGCTCAATCGGAGGTATACTTGTCTAACTTACACCCCTGCTCCGGCATCAAAACAAAGAGGGCAGACTGTTACAGCTGATCTGAGGTAAAATGCTAATATCAATCAACTATCGTGGGAGCGGCCTCTGTCGGTGTGACGCCACAACGACAGGCATCTGAGAATGGGTCGATTTGAAAATGGGAATATTATTTTTACAGATTAATTAAAAACCACTGCATGGACTTTTTATCATTATTGGGTAGATTTGTACATACACTGCCAACATACATTAATGTTCAAACAACATGAAAAAGTGAACTTAGCATCTGATGACCCCTTTAAGTATGGCTTTCAGGTACTTTACACACCACTGTATAATATATACACACAAACTGTATGTATATATACACACAAACTACAGGCATTTTTTGACTCCAATGAGTAAAAGAGTTTTTAAATTATAATAAGTGATGTTTTTTTTTTAAAACATAGGGGTAGGGTTTGGATAAGGGAATGGAAAATACAGTTAGTACAGTATAAAAACCATTATGCCTAATGGAATGTCCCCATAAAACACAGAAACCAGTGTTGGTCTAGTGAATATATTTTTATTTTATTTATGAGGGTCTTATTTTCTCTTTTCACCCAGTGACATACTGCAGTTAAACATTTAATATAAAGTATACTACATTTTGAAATTTGCTTAGTGTCACAAAAGAATAAGATAAACAAGATGAGTATTTACTTCAGAGTAGTGATCCACATTCACAGTGCAAATTGCATTAAGGATTGCATTTATATTACACCAATGTCCACACCTATTACTGAACGCTAAATAATTACAGATTATTACACTGGTCATGATGTGGCACTGCAATACTCTGAATTTGAGTCCGGTATATCCATTTTAAGTATGGCTCTGCATTCGTTTCTATTTTTGGCACACTACACAACGGTCCCCAACCACTTTATTTTTTTTTGTCATTCTAAATTTTAAACAGCTTTATTTACCTAAGTCAATTTTATTCAGAATTTCACACATATTTTAAGAAGTCCATACTTTCATACTTACATTAACTCTTACAAAAAAGCGTGTGATGGTATAAAGTATAATTACTTAATATAATACTAAAATGTTTGCAAATCTAGGATTAAGATCGTCTTGACTGTGTGACTGACGACATTTCCTCATGTACAGCCATATTTGCAACATAATTTTAGCACATACATGGGCTACTTTTATTTTTGCGTCACAGCTGAAGCTGAACAAGCATTGTTATAGAGTTCACAAAGATTTTAATATGATTTCTCACCCTACCAATCCCGTTAGTGATGTAAAAACATTTAAATAAAAAAAAAAAAGAACAGCAAAACATGATATTAAACCAAATGGTTTACATGTCATATAAGACTTACTGACAGGAATAATGGAATAATGGACAAACAAATATCTTGTTTAGTACAGTCAGCTTTGACCATGTATGTGTGTTAAGCATCAGGAATCATTCAAGTTATTTATTTATGCTTGTTAAAATGTAATGACCTAGTTTTGTTGGTAAAATCAAAATCATTTCAAATACTTTCAAGAACCCACAAGCTCAAAACAGTTGCAAAGTTACAACCCAACTTGCACCCAAGAAAATTACAACAATTCTGTGCATTTTTACTGTCATGTATTCCTAAGTTCATTTTTGGTCTTTCAAACCCTCACTCACTCACTTTTACCTTTACTCGATGCCACGCATTACTAAGCACTCCTCGTAAGTTCCAGATAGGAGCGACAGTGTCTGGCTGTGTGTTGTAACTACTGTCCACTGCTTTGCATACAATCTCCAGCTCCTGAGCCTTATGAGGAATAGGTATGTCTATCTCCCATAGCTTCCAAGACCAGGCTCTTCCAGGTGGAGGAGGAGGAGCAGGGTGCTGTCCCTTATCACTGGTGCAAAGTCTGGCTACATGCCACGTTTTCCCACCATCTATCGAAACATCCACTCTGACAACCTCTCTTCCTCCCCCACTCCATGCGTAGCCTTTCACAGTCACTTCCTTATCACTGAGGTCTACTGAGGTTCCCTCTGCTGGATGAGTGATGGCTGACTGTATGGGGAGTTCCTGGATGGCTGGTGCTGATTTGAAGTCCACAGTGTCCCAGTCAGTACCTGGAGAAAAGCCTTTGTAATCATTCTGCTGCCAGTGGCTCTTACTCTCTTCATTACTTACAACAATTTTCCCCAACCATTTGACACTGCGGGCTCCAACAACTCCAGGTACAAGTACACGAACAGGGTAACCATGGTCTGGTGGGACATCCTCCCCGTTCATCTCATATGCAAGAAGAACATCACCTTCTTCACTTACAGCCTTGTTCAGTGGAATAGACGCACCATATGCTGTACCTGTCACATCCCGGTCTAACCCTTCAAACTGGACATGTTTAGCTTTTGCTGCCGTCTCTGGTCCAAAACCATAGTACAACAGTACATCCCGCAGACGTGCACCTGACCATGTAGCGTTGCCTATTGCGGCAATGCCCCAATTGAGTCCTTTGACTTGCTTGACTTTGTTCATCTCAGAACGACGGTTCCCAGCACACTGAAGTGTAGCTGTAATGGTGTGTTTCGGAAAACGAGACTTTAGCTCACTTAGACTAAGTGATACTACTCCACCAGGGAGACCCTCGATCTCCAACCTGTACGTTTCAGGATCCAACCTGGGAACTGGAAGATGATTACGTTTAAAAAACACGACTGAAGGGGTGATGTAATTATCAGAAAGTAAAGATGCAGGTGGTTCGGCATTGAAAGGTTTCAGACTGTTGATCTGTAGAGCAGGGTGACGTGTTGGCTCAGCAGAGTAAGGGTCTAAAGGGTTGGCACTCTCTTGCTTCTTGTAACTCTCTGGATTAAGAACACCAATTTTGTACTCTGAAAGGATTTCTAGAACATGGTCTTGTTGATGAACAGCATATAATGCCCAGTAAGGTTCCAGAGCTCCACCTGCAGCCAGAAGTATTTTGTCGCCACCAGGATGCATGGCCACAAATTCAGTGATATCGTAGACATCTCCTTTATAAGTGACCCACACACCATTGTCAAGGGAACAATGTTTTGTGACTTCTTCTAGGGTGTAAACAGGAAGAGTTGAAGTTTGTGTTACTGGTAACTTGGCTGAGGTAGCTGCCCACTGAACCTGAACAAAATAAACACAATAAAAAAAAAAAAAACGATTACTCATTGACAACTAAACCACAGGGCTCACTGCCATTTTTATGTCCTTTACAATTGTTGCTTGTCAGAATGTATGATATAACCCCAGTGAGACCTTACACCAAGACAGACTGTGAGTCTTTTACGTCAAACTGTATGGTATTATAAGACTTTAGTATTGACTGACATTCGATCTTGCAGTCTGTTTTGACATACTTATTTACACACAAAATTTAAAGAGATCATCAAAATTTTTTTATTTTAATATGTTCTTAAATGTAATTAAACTTTTTTTGCACAAAACTGTCATATATATTAGCAAAACATGATTAATCTTAACCCTCATTCTCAACAAGTATGAGTAATGACAATGTACACATACATCTTTGTTACTTTTTAATTTGTTGTTATTCCTGAGGAAATGTGACAAGCCTTTGGCCATCCAAACGTGCTCAAAGTGATCCTTTTTGTGACCTATTTTGTGCATTTTCAACAAATTAACCAACCCTGAATGGAAAGGATTGTAACAGGTCTCATTAGCTGTTGTTGTTCATTTTAGAAGACTTATATATATCAGTCAACTGTTGAAGATATCTTTCTTTGAAATCCTTCCTCCTGATATATCTTAAGAGATTTAGCATAATTTAGGAATTAGGGAACAATTCAGGTCTCTCACCTTGCCTTGCTGGAGCTTATAGGCTAAAACAGCTCCAGTACCTGCCAGCAGCCCGGCCAGAGCAAATCTAAACTTCGGCAGCCTGTCATTAAAGTATTTCTGCCTTCCATGGCTACCAGTGCTCCTCCAGCGAGAAGAGAGATGACCATCCCACACAGACAATGATGGGATACTGCTTTTTGAAAGTCTGGAACTGAGAATTAAAAGACGTTTAAGCAACAATTTGATTATAACAAAACATTATTACATATTTTAGTTTCCTAAAGAGTATTTCACAGAATCTGGCCTTGTCATTTCAATCATTTACAACAAGCAAATCATTAAATCAAGGTGCCAGGCTGTGGAAACAGACTAAGTAAAAGATAAACTTCCAATTATGTCTTATTTGGAAATGCTCAATTGATAAGGAACGAAGGTTTATATGAAATGGCAGAATTACCTTTGACTCCTGATAAGGAAGACCTGAGCAAGACCTTGGCAATGCTTTAGGTGCTGCATTGCACTTTCTGAGAAAAGAGAGAAAGAAGAACAAGCTGTCACAGTACAATGACATCATCTGAAAGTGGTTTTGATGACTAGATTGAATCAGTCAAATGCACATTTAGTTATAAAATGAATAGGATAAGCTTTTACTTTGTCATGTTTTCATGTAGATGAGTCAACAACACAACATTTTCTACAACAACAACAAAAAAGGAAATCTTTTAATGATGCTTTTTTATTATTATTATTATGATATTATTATGATACTTGGACACCCTGACATTTTTAAGAAGTTTTATCATAATTCATTTTTAAATAATTAAACCAACCATGATTATCAGGTACACTCAATGGGCCTCATTTATGAAACGAACGACAGAAAATTGGGCGTTTTTATGCAAATTCTTGGAATTTATCAGTATGGATGTGCGCTGTGACTACGATCAAATCTTACGTTAGGTCTGAGCTTGTGTACACAAGTTTTTGAGTTAGCCTGAATTCGCATGCAGCATAGAGAATTTCAGAGAATTGTATAATGACCACATTTTGCTCATTTAGATTATTTTCCTGGCTGACAAATTAAGCTTTTAAATTATTTTAGGGCGTTATGCGCAAATAGTTCTTTAATGTTTAATCAGGAAGTTTGCTTTTAAATGCATTTATTTAAAATTTAAAAATGTAAAATTGCAACAAGTCACACTTGTGGTGTTCCCACAAACAATTGCTTATAAATCTCTTATTATGCTATATTATCACTAAATATTGGTTTCAATCTTTTTGTCAACTTGTTTTCTTTCATTTAGGACTGATTTTGTGTTTCTATTTGCATCTGATTAATCGTAGGCCTCATTTATCCGAAAGTAGGCAAAACTGTACAAATTGCACAAAGTTACACTTGTCAAAAATGGCTGACCATTGAAAGTGAATGGGGAAAAATGAAAGTAAGACAAACAACTAGTGTTCAGGAGCATTTTGTGCTTGCAAACATAAAGGCCTTGGACCTGTGCGTGTATGGATGCATGTATACTCACGCTATCTTACATACACAAACTATTGAGTGTGTTATACCTATTTCATCCTACCTTGAACTGCATGCAATATGGTTTTATGATAACTCTCTCTATGATAAACCTCTCTCTCACACACACACACACACATATTCAAACTGCCTTGTCCTTAGCCTAGTTTTTGAGGCTTTGATGTTCTCACAGAGTAGACGAAAGTTTACAAATAAATGCTTTAGCACAGAGAGAGCTTCAGCTTGTTGTTTCGTGATATTGCAAATATCAGTGCAAATTTTCATAATTTTTTATCTCATATTGTGAAAATTAATCATAAAAAATGATTTTTTTCACTGAAAAAACAAGGTACCTACTCTCAGAAGAATGAGGCCTATGATTAATCAGATGCAAATAGAAACACAAAACCAGTCCTAAATGAAAGAAAATAAGTTAACAAAAAAGACTGAATCCAATATTTGGTGATAATATAGCATAATGACAGATTTACAAGCAATTGTTTGGGGTCCGGTCATTTTGACCGGGAACACACAAGTGTGACTTTTTGCAATTTTGTACAAAATAAAAGCATTTAAAAGCAAACTTCCTGATTAAACATTAAAGCACACTAGTGTGATAAACACTGCAAATTGTCATAATTTTTTATCTCATATTGTGAAAATTATTCATAAATGATTTTTTCACTCAAAAAAACAAGGTGCCTTCTCTCAGAAAAATGAGGCCTACGATTAATCAGATGCAAATAAAAACACAAATCCAGTCCTAAATGAAAGAAAACAAGTTGACAAAAAGAATAAATCCAATCTTTAGTGATAATATAGCATAACAAGAGATTTATAAGCAGTTGTTTGGAGTCCGGTCATTTTTGCCTGGGAACACCACAAGTGTGACTAGGTGAAATAAAACCCACAAAAACTACGAAAATTCTAAAAAAAAAAAATAATAGTAATAGTAATAATAATAACAACCAAATGTTACATGGCAAAAAATGGAAACATTTGGATGTCGATGAGAGAGGCTTGTGAGCCCAATAACGTTTAGTTTCGCCTTACTCATTTATTCATTTTAGCTCGACGTTTGTATTCTGTATTCACTCTAGCCTAATTTGTCTTTTACTTTATAGTTTAATATAAAATTTTACGATCATTCGTACAATGGGATTGGGGGCATACAAGTGTTTCATGAATCACACGTGAACTCTGTCGTAAATTGATTTGTACGCACAGATCTGCGCTCGTTTCTACGTTAGATTGATAAATGAGGCGTATTCAAGTCACTGCCGGTGTTGGGAAGGTTACTTTGGAAATGTAGTAAGGTTACAGATTATAAGTTACTCTATGTAATTAATAGTGTCACTTTTCAATTACTTTATTAAAGTAATGTAACTTCTTACATTTGATTTCTTTTTGATTACTTTCTAATAAAATTAAAATTTCTAATATTTTCAACTGTTAATCATTTTGAAACATTTAAATCAGGCAGAGTTAACCTTACAGTAGCACTCAACACTGATACTGTCAGACTTTCAAAATCATTTATCACTTGAATTAAGATTATAATAAGTAAGGGATTATATACATCTTTATTTTGCGATAACAACTGGCTGGATGTACATTATCCCACTTATTACACAGCTGCTTGCCACAAAGTAAATAATTAGACATGGAACACTGATACGAGTTGAAATATCTGAACGCAAAGCTTCCATGAAGAAATCAAATTGCTAGCAAGTGGCAAGTTTAAACTAGACAGATACTTAAGGGATACAGTGCAATCGTACCACTTTTATTACACAACATTTCACCACATAAATAATTAAGTACTAGTATTTATAGTACTAGTTTATTAGTTATTTTATAATCCATTACAGTGTACAAAACAAAATGGCAGCAGTCGTGTTTGTATGAAAGGAGAGAGCGAGTCCATGATACCAGGGTGACAGAATTAAGAAACTGTACACATAATAATGAATTGAGTATTAAAATTTTATTATCTAACCAAACGTAAAGCTTCCACCAACAAAAACTGTTCCTAGCAAGCATACAGCACCAACTTAAGTTACCCGGATGTGTCTATGTTATTAGTTTTTACCAACTGTTATTGGGGACAACATACCTTGGAATGTCATGACTGACATTGGGGGAAAAAAACAATTTATCTTAAAAAATAAAGTATGTACATAAACCCAAATAGAAAATAAAACAGTTATAGAATAAGCATGTGTCCTATTCTGTGTCCTAAACTCCTGAAACATTGGTATCTCATTTTAGAGCAGTCAATGCAATTTATTTAAGAAGTCAATTAAATCTCTGTGTGTGTGTGTATGAAAACATTCAGATGTAACCCCCTTTGTAATCATTAACATTTTCAAAAGTAACTGTAATTTAATTACACATTTTTTTCAGTAACTGTAACTAATTACATATACATTTATTTTGTAATTAAATTATGTAATTCCGTTACATGTAACTAGTTACTTCCCAACACTGCATGTAGGTGGTGGAGTAATAACGTATGTTAAAGAATCAATTCAAGAATGCAGCTGGACTATTATAGTTCATTTTCACAAAACAACGGAAATCACGTTTTCATGTAGTATGTATTTGGTGAAAACTCCAGTACTCCAGTAAACATGCAGTTCATTCAGTCAGCAGCTATTTTTTTTTTTTTTTTTTTTTTTTTTTGCACAAAATTTCTACAAGATGCTGCTGTAACAAACATGGCATCTGAGGATATCTCCACTATTTTTGATAAAAGTATAGTATGTTCAATGGGTTGTATTGTTGTTTAGCAACATGCCAAATTTTTACACTGACTTGACACATTTTTTTCTAAGGACACTTTCAGTAGACAAAAACTACTTAAAATAGTTTTGAAAAAATGTGATCTAGGAACTTTATACAAAGTTTGCCTTTGTCCGTAAGTCTATCCCTCACAACCTTGTTTTCATCTGTGTAAAATTCAATATGGCATCTACCCTGACTACAAGCAGGAACTGCAAGACCTAAACTGGATGTATCCTATAAATTCCATTTGAGTAAGCACTGTTCTAGATATTCGTCTTTGTGAATTTTGTGCAATCACAGTCAGTTCTGTAAACAGTGGGACAAAACATTTAACATGTCAAAATAAAAGTCTTGTAGCTTAAGGGGCCATTGACTCAGAACAAGTTGCTGCATTTAAAAATACGAGATGCAGGGCAGTAAAACACAAAACATAAGGTACAAGGTACACAGGACAGGACAAACTTTAGTAGCTTAAGATCTCTGCAGCTGCAACCATCTTTGTTTTATAGCTTGCTTCCTAGTGCATTTCTAATGTGCATCCTTTGCTCTTCATTCAGCGCTACAAATATTCCCGTTTTATCAGTAAGTGAAAAACATCAAAAAAATATGAAAATTGCTCAAAAGTGTCTAAAATTACATCTGGTGAATTTAAAACTACACTGCATGGATCTTTTCAGACTAACCACCATTATGACTCATCAAAACTTTGTCTTATCACTGCAACCACATGTAAGCCTGTTGGGTTATGACCAAAAAAAGTACATGTGTACATCTCGCTGGACTTCAAAATGATTTACACCCCATAGTTAAATATCTATTTACTGACTCCAACATTACATATCAGCCCAGACCTCACTGAAGATTGCAGTCTGTTTAACTTTATATCTGCAACACATGCACTGCATGAGCTACTGGTTTTAAAATTGTTTATGACCTGTCATTAACATATATTTGCACATGATAAGAAAGGGACAGCAAGGTTAAACAGAAAGACTACAGCACAGAGAAAATCTCTTGGAAAAAAGAAAAAAAAAAAAAAAAAACTAGAGCCTTGTTACAAACTAGCCACCAAGCAGTCATGTAACCAAAGAAAGTTAGGAGGTTTGAAATGAGCCAATCTTGCAAAAATATTTGGACTGACATAATTGCATCACAACAGATTAGACACTTGTTTTGGATCATGCAGTCATTGTGTACAGAAAACATTAACCTTGCTCGTATTAGAACCAACACTGCATAATCTTTGTTTCTCAATCTTTTCATTAAAAGGGCCAAGAACAAATCTCATTGACTTTATTTGAACTTACTGACTTATAGCCATCAAAATTATAAAGCTATTCTACCGTGGATTAAAATCACTGGATGAAACTTAAATTGCAATATTGTATTTAACCGTTCATTGAAAGTTTGCCACATTACTGTTACTGAGGTGCAAAAATAGGATGCAGTCGAATACTTTATTTTTCCGCAAGAAATGTCTTACTAATAAAACGTCCAACCAATGGTTTACTGAAATCTTACAATGCTATTCTGTTACAGTAAATCTTTCTAGAACTGTGCGTCTGACACAGCCTTACTTGACATTTAGTGGGTGGAAATGCATTCAATTTCAGTGCTGACAAAGGTTGTTTGGCATGGTTTAAATGAAAAAAAAGAAAAAAAAAGAAAAAAGAGGAGGTTCTAGAACCTTTGAGAGTTGCATATCCTTTACTTACTTAACAGGAAGATAACATGCATTTGATATAAAGAGCTTAAGTTTGAAGTTACCTGTGCAGTACCTTGCAACCAAAGAGGGAAGACGTCAAGCATATATTTTACACTTTGTAAGCACAAAAAATAGGACTTGGTTAAATCATGTAATAAACACAAATGCATCATTACTCGTATGATAATGACATATTAAACCCCTGTGTCGAATCGTTTGTATACATCAGACAATAAATTGTAAGGTGTCACAAACAAAAACAAACTCAACCCAATGTATTTCGATTCAGCCCATCGCTACACCACTTAAAAGACAAACACACACACACACACACAAGCTGCGTTGCTTTGAATTGCAACCACTGCCGACTTCCCGATTTATGAATTGCTATAAGAGCGGCTGTCTTACTGTAAATTAAACTGCAGTTCTCTCAGAAGCAGAACACGCCATGAGCTTGCGATGTCGTTCTACAGATCCTTCTCTAGCCGCTTGGAAACTATGAGAGACGCACGAGTGTGACGTGGACGCAGCCTGCCGCATCATCATCACAAGCACCACGTTCATTCATCATTACATGGACGAGTTTTGTTGTCCAAGGCCGAGGGTCATTCTCATTTTGTGTAGCCATCTCTATCTTTATTTGTCGAAAACAAAGTTGCCAAAGAAACTAATAATATTTTCTTACATTTTATTTATCTCCAATAATATATTAAATTAAGGTTCTGTTGTTGTAGTTTTAGTTTTTCTGACACAATAAATATTGGTTAAATTAATTTGCTTAAAAGGTGTCTAGCTAACCCAAAGTCCTTTGGTGTTTTATCTCCAACCATATTTTTGATAAAATTGGTAGCTTTTCCTTCAATTTGAAATGTAACCTTACCCTCTAAGCAACTTTGTTCAATTTCATTAGCAGTGTCTCCTCACTTGGAATCTTTGCTATGTTGACCCCATAGAACATTTTTATGGAATAGCAGGGATATTACCATCAGAAAGAAACAATTTTCCCCAGATGGTTTTAAAATAATATTAATTGTATCCTTTGCTTATTTGATGACTCCTGAAATATTCTCTTTTATGAGCAATCCATGACACAACATAGTTTAATAAAGTGGTTAAAGCAATTTGACCTAGATTAATTAATTCACCTTGTTAAAAGTCACTCTATATTTAATCCCAAGAGTACAGTTAGTACACAGTCTGCTTTGCTCTTGGAAGGCATTGATCTATTAGATAAGAAATGTAACAATATGCATGTGCACTAAATCTTTCAATTTAAAAGGAAAATTTCTTCAAGAAGAAAGTTCTACTGGAGGTCCTTGGTTGATGACTGGAAAAGAACCTGGCTTTTACCTGGGAAATACTGTATTTCCAGTAAGGCAAAGGAATTGAGATTTGAGCAAGCCAGTCTGTGGATAGACCATCCAAAAACACCAGCTTTTCAGATTATATTTATAATATATGCACAGTAACCTTTCTCCTAGTGTTAAAAAAAGGTTGAATGAATCAAGTCATACCTGATTATTGATGGTGTCAAAGTGGTCAGTCAGCTTCAACTGCTGATGTCAGGTGGGACTCCTTTGTTGGACTTTCTTCTGGTTTTGTAAATCATTTGACCTAAAACTAACAGAATAATTTGCAGCTATGCAAACGTTGCTACTTTCCATCAGCAAATGATAATGTAGCTCATTTTAGTATGACACATTAAGCACCATAGCAGAATGTTCAAACACTATAATTCCCTCTATTAGTTCACTCACAATGGTTAGGCCTTGTAATACTATTGTTTGTTTGTCGAGTTTGTGTGCAGTGAGAGAATAAAAAAAGCAAAGCTGATTTGGTCATTAGTTATAATTAATTACTTTCTAAAATAGAAAACTATTTTACATTGTAATAATATTTCACAATATTACTGTTTTTTTTTTTTTATTTTTGATTAAATAAACAGCCTTGGTGAGCATAACAGACTTTTAAAATTATATATATAAAAAAATCCTGTTTATTCCAAAATTTGACCTGTAGTGTATTTACTAATTGTGAATTATAATTAGATATGAACCTTTATCTGAAATGTATTTTTCGTTATTTGTTGTTGCAACATTAGCTCATGTCAAGGTCCAGTGATGCATGTGAAGTCTGCATAAAGAACCACACAATTCATTACTATACACAGATACATAATTAAAACTCCTTTGTTTTACTCAATTTTTATGAATATATTTACACAATTTCTGTCATGGCAGAATATTAGCATACCGTCTTTGATTAGACAATACAAGGTTACTAGAGTTTTAAGTATAAACAAACAAAATGTACAAGTCAACAAAACAGCAACAGTGTCTCTTATACAAATAAAAAAAAATCCACACACACACACAATGTTCTCAAACAGTTGGTTCTTTCTGTCCAAATGTGCCTTAAATAACAGGCATATAAAATGTCCAATTCATCTTCAAATGATTTTCCTCCAATCTGAGCTCCAGATCCAGGCATGAGAGCCTCTGTAATCTTGTGCTAAAAGATCTTCTGCATATGACTCTACTCAGAGATAAAGATAGGACAGTACAGTTCCTGTCTTGCTGCATCACTGTCACACTAAATGGTGTTGGACAGCTTGTGAACAGGTGAGTTCAGCATCATGGCTGGTTCATCTTGGCAGCTTCAGCTTTAATGAGGGAAATCAATTCCTGATTGATCAGGAACACAAAGCGAAGACCTGCAATCTGGACAAAACAAACAGACACGCTTTGACCAGTTTTTTATTAACTGTTGAGCATGTTATGTGCAATAATATTACTGGTTAAAGGGTAAGGTACAACATTTTGATATTTGAAATAACACATAGTAAATTTTATTGATATTGTTAAAACAATATGACACACTAGTCCATAAAACAATTAACTTAAGTATGTTAGTTTCAAAGTATGAGTGTGGTCACTTTTCAGAAGTGATGTCAATATCACGTTGAAGTCACTACTAGAATTATAAAAATGGAACAATACCCTACAGCAGTGTTATTTTAATGAAACTAAACTAAATTTAAATTAAAAAAAAATAATTAAAATAATAATTAAAATTAAAAAAAAAAGTCAGAACCTACAGAAAAAGCACTTCAGTTAGCATTGAAGAGGTGGCTCATTAAAAAACATGCCTGTAGTCACATTTATACAAAAAAAAAAAAACACTTTTGAATATGGTTTTAAGGTGCTAAAAGTGCATTCATTTTTATCTAAAACAGATGAAGTTGAATCCATACTCCATCGCTAAATTTTTAAAGAGCAAAAGTAAAAATATCAATATATTAAATATTGTCAATATTTTTAGCTATATCACCAAACCTTAGTTATAAATACTTGCATAAAGATCATGTTAGTTGATTGGTCAGTTTTATCGTAGCAGTACGTCATGCACTGAACATTTTAAACGGTGTGATCATTTGCATTAAAGGAAAAGTCCACTTCAAGAACAAAGATTTACAGATAATATACTCACCCCCTTGACATCCAAGATGTTCATGTCTTCCTTTCTTCAGTCATAAAGAAATTATGTTTTTTGAGGAAAACATTTCAGGATTTTTCTCCATATAATGGACTGATATGGTGCCCCGAACTTCCAAAATGCAGTTTAAATGCGGCTTCAAACTATCACAAATGCGGTTATAAATGATCCCACCCGAGGAAGAAGGATCTTATCTAGCAAAACGATTGGTTATTTTCATAAAAATAAAACAATTTATATACTTTTTGATATCAAACGCTCATCTTGTCTTGCTCTTCCCGACCTTTTTTTCCGCTTCATGACAGTTAGGGTATGTCGAAAAACTCCCAACTCACGTTCTCCCTCAACTTCAAAATTGTCCTATATCGCTGTTTTATCTTTTTTGTTAAGGGTATTTGATTTTCTTTGCATGGCCACTTTGCAAAGACTGGGTCAGAACTTGTAGGATGATTTTGAAATGATTTTTGGAGTTGAGGGAGAAAACACGATCAGAGTTTTTCAACATACCCTAACTTTCTTGAGCCAGAATACACAGAGTTCAGGGAGACCAAGACAAGATGAGTGATCGTTTCGCTAGATAAGACATTTCTTCCTCGGCTGGGATCGTTTACAACCACATCTGGGTTCGTTTGAAGCCGCATTTAAACTGCATTTTGGAAGTTCAAACTCGGGGCACCATATCAGCCCACTATATGGAGAAAAATCCTGAAATGTTTTCCTCAAAAAATACAATTTATTTACGACTGAAGAAAGAAAGACATGAACATCTTGGATGACAAGGGGGTGAGTACACTATCTGTAAATTGTTGTTCTGGAAGTGGACTTCTTTAAATACCTAGTTACGAAATGTCAATGAGGGGTATTACATTCTCAGGCAAAATGTGTCATACAATAAATGTTCTTTAAAAAAAATAATCTTTTTTTTTTTTTTTTTTTAAGGGGTCATCGGATGCAAAGATCACTTTTACATGTTTTATTCATGTGTATTGGCAGTGTATGTACACATCTACCTTACAATGATAAAAATCCATGCAGTGGTTTTTAATTAATCTGTAAAAATAATATCCTCTTTTTCAAATCAATGGTGTGGTCGGTGTGGCGTCGCTAAATGCAGCTAAAGTAAACAGGCTTGCCACTCCAAAGAGAGAAGGAGAGAGGCGGGGCGAGCAGAGCTCATCTGCATTTAAAGGAACAATCCCTCAGAATGGGATGATTTTTGCAGAGCTTTTGACAAGGCAAAAAGGGTGTTGTTTTACACAACAATTAAGAATTTTTAATCAAAGCCTTTCCAAAAAGACCCTAAAGAATCAACTTGTGTAAAATGGGCATCTGATGACCCCTTTAACAGAAGTCATTTATTTATATACCATATACAAAACAGACAGTGTATATGAGGTAAATTATTATATTTTGACATCTGTAATTTGCAAACAGTGATTTTGTGACTCAAATGCATGTCCATACCTCCATCACAGAGTTGTTGTTGAGTTTCCATTTGTTTCCAGATAAAACTGGTCGTCCATCGATGTAAATAGGTCTTCGGCCTTCATTAGCGATGAAGAAATCGCCATTATTTTTCAGTTTAATGATCCCTGAGGTTAGAAAACAAACATTATTTTAATTCATTTAAAATAGCATCCTGTTTACACAATGCTGCTTAAAAATCGTGGTGATAATTCAAATCACCAAATGTTTAAAATAAAAAATATATAGAGCTGGGCAGTGTTGCATCAGTCGTGCTTCTTTCTTACTAGTGGCCTAGTAACAACTAGTTAGCTTGTACTTAATATGCTTGCATCATTTGATTTTGCCAGAAGGTCACAAACTTTCTGTAAATGAATGCTTAAACACTTATAATAATGTCTACCTTTATTATTCCAATAAGTAGACTTCAAAATTGTAAACAGGAAGTACTGCCATGCCATGAAGAATAGCCATGCTTGAATGGACTCATTTGAAAACATTTCTAATTATAATGCTTAACATGTGACATGTCACCGGACACGTCTTGCCGGTTACAAGGCTCAATGCCGCAAAAAAACAAAAACAAAAAAACATTGTAAATAGAAATCTCTGACGCAATGGCAGCAAACTAAAATGGGATGCTATAATTGATAACAAGCAGCACTTGAACACTTGAAAGTGCACTGTTTAATGGAAGCTGAAGATAAGTCACTATGTCACTCAGTATATCATATAATGCCTTCTCTATGGTGTTAGTGGTGCAAAGCTAAACTTAGCATCAAGGAGCAGGGCTTTTCACACAATGCAGTGCGCATCATAAATAATGCTGTTCCCATCTGACCTTGCTTCCTGGAGATCTTCCATGCAGGTCCCTCTAAAGACAGATCTACATCTATCTGCTTGTCTTTGGTAGCACGTCCTAGTGTGATCTGAAACATTTCAAATGAGTTTTTTTTTTTAATCAATCATTTGGGTGACCTATTCCTTTAAAAACATGTGCCTCATATTGAATTAGTTAACTACATAAAGCAAGTAACTTTCTTTTATTTTTTATTTTTTAAATAACCACAAACATATTTCAGGTGAAGCATTTCACAAAAAGAAGTTTGCTGGTTATTGAAACAACAGATAGTTCACAGTTTAGTTCTGAAAAAAATCTTGTACAGTAGAAGCAGAAGATATTTTGGTAGCACTTTTTACTACAATTTTACTACTTTATCTAATCTGCATATACACTGTACCTAACTATGGTAATGACAATTCATGGGTAATAACTAGATTACTAAACCAGAACCTAAACCTATATTGGATCCACATACCATATATTACTCAGTAATCTCTTGTGTAAGTACACTGTAAAGGCATAACATACTGTAAAATTAAGCCAATATTTTTTTCTGTAATACAGCGACTTTTGTACAATTTAGTGTTAAAAAATATGTTTTGGGGCCACCATATATATATATATATATATATGGTTTGTTCTTTTCCCCAACAGATTAAAAAAATATAGGACTACAACTTATTTAAACATCTGTTGGTAATGCTTAATATAATATTTACCAAGCAGAATATTTGTGGTTTGAGTACATTCAATGTGTGACTCCACCAACATACTGCCAGACTCAAATTTGATTTCTCGCCACAGTGGCTGAGAGGTTGTCATTTATATACACAAAGTAATTCAAACAGCCTTTAAGTACATAATATGTTTATTTCACAGATACCAAAGTGATCACATAATGTAATAACATTCCTATGCATGCATGACATTAAACGCTCACTAACCTCTCTAGATCTCATCAGATATCTGACCATTCGTCCACGTAAAGCTGCCAGCGTCTGATTATCAAAGTCTGGTGAATTCATGCCTGAAATATCATATCACACAATCACACTCAGCAGTCACACTCTTCTGATAATTATACAAAAAGACAATAAATCTGACCTGTAATACTGTCCACTAACACCTGCCAGCGAGGAAGTTCCTGCTCCAGCTGTCTGATCTCTCGCTTCTGGTGTCTATCTGCAATCATCAGCTCTACAAGAAATGCATAATAACATTTCATAGACAGACACAGGAAAGAGAAGTGAAATAACTATATTTAAGCATGTTTAAAACAACACAAGGCTGTATAAAATAACTCACCATGCTCTAAGACTTCATCTCTGCTGTCCCTGAGGAACATCATAAATGATCAGAACCATCAGAGTCATACATAATTATTCATAATTACCACAAAATGCAGCAAGGGGCCAATAAGGCAACACATTATGAACCAGAATACAGAGTGCTGCAGGGATTAAGTATTTTTAAACACATACCGAGTAGCATTTCGAACAGTGTGCTGCAGCATGACAAAATATTACACTTGAATTCACTTTCAAAAGTTAATTTGTTGTTTAAAGTGATACACAGAATACATTATACGAAAGCTAAACTAAAATAACAGAATTCACATTTCAGTTTCTTTTTTAATGTGACAGATTTTGGTTTTGCCTTGAGGTATCAGGGTTTTGGAAGAACATATTTCAGTGTCACTTAAATGTTTTCAGAAAGGATATCAGTCCTGGGGGCCATTTTTATATGCGCAGATTACTCAGTTTACTCAGATTACTCTCGGTTTTTATTTTTGGCGATTCTGGAGTTGCTGTCGTAGCAACAGGTCTGCTTATTTCATGTAAATAGGTGTAGATTGTATTTCAAGTGAAGTTGATACTGAAATGTCTTTGTGTTTGAAACCATGGGTAAAAAAATCTGGGTTTTATTTTTGATGATGGCTTAAAGTTTGACCGTCAAATAAATTCAGTTGTCAAAGCCTGCTTTTTTCCAGCTGTGTTTGCTTTCTAAAGCAAAGCTTTTTCTCTCTTTTAAAGATTTTGAAAAAATAATTCACTCTTTTATGCCATCTAGGCTGGACTACTTTAAAAGAGGTTAAAAAGGTTAAAAAGAGGGAGCATATTACTCCTATTTTATGTTCACTACACTGGCTGCCTGTCTATTTTAGTGCTTCTGGTTTACAAATCTTTAAATGGTTTGGCCCCCACCTATCTCTGTGAGTTACTAACTGAGTATCAACCCACTAGATACCTTTGGTCTTCCAACCAGGATCTATTGTTTACTCCTAGAGTTGTCAAAAGGTATCGGTACTGAAATTTTTAAAACCAATAGGCGACATTTAAAAATCGGCTCAACAGCGCTCAGGTGTGAGCGGAAAATAGACGTTTTTATAATTTCAGTACCAAAAGTACCAAACCCGGTACCTTTTGACAACCCTATTTACTCCCAATTCAAAGCTTACATGTAGGGGAGATCGTGCTTTTTGTGTTGCTGCCCCCAGGCTTTGGAACGCCGTGCCACTATCCATTAGACAAGCTTCTTCTATTAGTATTTTTAAGTCCGGGCTGAAGACTTTTTTATTCTTTCAAGCATATGGCTGATGGCATATTTGTATGATTTTTATATAATGTATAATACGTATAAGATAATATAATTGTATAATTTTTTTTAAATATATAAATATTTGTTTTCTGTGTTTTTCTGTTTTTTATGACTTGTTGGTAAGCACATTGGTCAACGGAAATTTTAATCAATTGTGCTATATAAATAAACTGTCATTGTCAAGAAGGGTGAGTGTTGTGTGTGAGATATTTTTTGGTTGTTGTTTTCACGGTTGTTTTTATGAATATATAATGTGAGATTATAATTTACTCTGCTTTTTTGTATAAAAAAACGTATTAAAAAGTTAATATGTCACACTGCAGGACTAAGTGTTATTGTGAAGTATTATTTGACAATTGGCTCATAACACATGTTGGTGTAGTGTTGAGTGAGATAAAAAAATGGTTTACTTACTTGAGTTTGGCATCATCAACCACCTGCTCTGCATCAGAGAAGTTCAGCACTTGCTCTCCTTTAGGCATAGGTTGAACTAGAAACACATCAGATAAGTTGTGTAAATGACAGCAATCGATACAGTCAGGTGTTCCTGCATGTAGTGACATGACAGCATCTCACCACTCTGATCCTCCAGCAGATAGTACTGCTTGAGCAGCTGCCAGTGGACCATCAGATTCTTAGCAGTACGTGACGGATAAAACACATTTGGGTGCTTGTTCAGCAAATCTTGAAAAACCTCCAGCTTAGGCTGACTGCTCTACTCACAAACATAAAATAAGGATCAATTGAATAAAGATAAATTACAATAAATAATAGGGATAGAAAAAGATTACATCTAAAACAACATCACAATCCATAAAGCATTCATTATAATATGTCATTAAAATGCTGGTTTAATTTACAAATGAATGTCTCACTGAGGTGATCTTGGCGAGCTGGGCTTCCTCTGCCTGACTGAAGAGAGCTTTACTCTGAATAGCAGCGATAGCCTCTGGATGCAGCTGTCTCATGGCCTGCCACGCCAACCTGACGAACAGACAAAAAACCCTTAGAAATTGTATATTCAGATCCTATGATAAAGGAGAAGTCCACTTCCAAAACAAAGATTCCCATATAATGTACTAACCCCCTTGTCATCCAAGATGTTCATGTCTTTCTTTCTTCAGTCATAAAGAAATTATGTTTTTTTTTTTTTTTTTTTTTTTAAAGATTTATTTATGGGTTTTTTATGCCTTTATTTGGAGAGGACAGCATAGAGCAGACTGGAAAGCACTGGGTGAAGAGAGGGGGAGTGGGATTGGCAAAGGACCCCGAGCCGGGATTCGAACTCTGCACTATATGTCTGCGCACTAACCGCGAGTCTATTGGCGCCGACAAGAAATTATGTTTTTTGAGGAATATATTTCAGCATTTTTCTCTGTATAATGGACTGATATGATGCCCTGATTTTGAACTTCCAAAATGCAGTTTAAATGCGGCTTCAAACGATCCCAAATGTGGTTGTAAACGACCCCAGCCAAGAAAGAAGGGTCTTATCTAGCATAACGATTGGTTATTTTAATAAAAATAATACAATTTATATACTTTTTAATGCCAAACACTCGTCTTGTCTTACTCTGCCTGGACTGTTTTTGTTCCGGTTGTTTTTGACAGTTAGGGTATGTCGAAAAACTCCGATCTCATGTTCTCCCTCAACTTTGAAATCACCCTATATCACTGTTTTAACCTTTTTTAAGGGTGTTTGATCTTCTTTGTATGTTCACTTTGCAAAGACTGGGTCGGTACTTTTGCAGTGATGTAGGATGATTTTGAAATTATTTTTGAAGTTGAGGGAGAAAATACGATTGGAGTTTTTCAACATACCCTAACTGTCTTAAGTCAGAATACACAGAGTTCAGGGAGAGAAAGGCAAGACAAGCGTTTGAGATTAAAAAGTAATTAAATTTTTTAAATAAAAATAACAGATTGCTTCGCTAGATAAGACCCTTCTTCCTCGGCTTGGATCATTTACAACTGCATTTGGGATAGTTTGAAGCCGCATTTAAACTGCCTTTTTGAAGTTCAAAATCAGGGCACCAAACCAGTGAGAAAAATGCAGAAATGTTTTCCTCAAAAAACATAATTTCTTTATAACTGAAGAAAAAACAAATGAACACCTTGGATGACAAGGGGGTGAGTACATTATATGTCAATCTTTGTTTTGGAAGTGGACTTCTTATCTGTTATACTATTATAGAGTTTAGAGTTTAAGAGTTTAGGAGTTAACTATTACTATTAAAGTACACTATTAAATAGTTTACAGTTTAAAGAATAAAAAATTTATTAGATATTCTAAGACTTGTTTAAATTACATGATTACATATTTGCAGACTGTGTGGACACTGAAAATGGTTAAGGGGGTTGCCTTTTTATAATAAGACAGAACGGTTAACCTGTTAGCATTCCACTGTACTGCCTGTGGTACACTGCGTGTTTAGTTAAATTTTACATGAATGCTAAGGGGTTAAAGAGATGTAACTAATTAACAGGTAAACAGAAAACACTGGAAAGCCTAGGGGATTCTGAGTACCATCAAATACTAATCTTACTTCTAACAGTAACTGACAGGAAAAAGTATTGGTGGATACAATAATTTTTTTTAAAAAGCCAAATATCAGTTGAAACATTTTCCCTGGTGATCTACCGTGAAGAACTGAATGAACAAATCGTTTAGAGAACGTGGTATGTGGGGCAAGAAATGTTATGATACTATTATGAAATTAACATGGCATACATCAGAAATTTTGTCCTTTTGTGTTCTGTAGAAGCAACAAATTCATTAGTCTTTAGAATGACATTAGGGTGATGACTTTATTTTCTCCATTTCACTTTTCTAACAGATTAAAACAGGGACTATAACTATATATGAAGGATGATTTGGTAAAAACTCACTTTGATATGACAGGGTCATACAGCAGAGCATACCAGCGCTCCTGAATCTCCCGCAGTGTGAAGCGACAGCTGAATTTCACCCCCAGATGAACTGACGTGAGATCTGTTGTCTGAACATACAAGTACATGTGCCAAGGTGAATTGAACTGAAGTGCATTTCCAACCTTTACAGCTTTCAAAAGTAGTAAAATCTGATAGCAAACCTGTAAGACGGCATTGATGAGCAGCAGGTCATCAGTGGGTTTCCAGCGGCCCAGGTCTTTGGTGATTTGTAACGGTTGCTTGTTTTTCTTCATTCGTTTGGTCATTGACGAAGGGGTGATTACCATGGTAAGAGGAGGCGTAAGAGAGCTACCAGACTTTAAACCCTACAAAGAAAATATGGAGTAGTAGATCAAATGAATGGTAAAAAATGTGTAATGTGACACTTAAAAAAAATGAATCTACTAGCACTATGCATGTTTACTTTCAAGCAACAATACATAACTACAAAGCAACCGACACTAAATGATCCCTTATAAACTCAGAAAAACATACTGTCACTGTACAAAAACCTGTCATGATTGTATAGCACCTACTAAACTAAAAAAAAGGAATAAAGATATAAATATAAATCAAAAATAAATTAACATAGAATATATATATATCAAAAAAATATATACTAATACAAGGCTCAAAGAGACACAATTTCATCTACGCAGAAATTTGATTTTTATGTTTTTAAAAGATGCTTCTAATGCTCACCAAGGCTGTATTTATTTGATGAAAAATACAGTAAAAAGAGTAATATTGTGAAATAACATTATTACAAAATAACTGTTTTTAATTTGATTATATTTTAAAATGACATTTATTCCTTTGACGACTAAGCTAAATTTTCATATAAATCTTCAGAATTCATTCTAATATGCTGATTTGTTGCTCAGTTTAGAGTTAAAAACAGCTTTTGCTACTTAACATTTCTGTGGAAGCCATGATGATATTTTTCAGGACTCTTTGATGATGAAAAAGTTAAAAGAACAGTGTTGATTTGATTATTTGAAACCAAAATCTTTTGTGACATTATAAATGTCTTTCCTGTAATTTTTTGAGCATCAAAAGTGCATCCTTGTAGAATAAAGAAATAATTACTTTTTTTTATAAATCTTATTTACTCCAAACGTTTAATTGACAGTGTTTAAAAGCAATATGAATGACAATATGAATGACTTTTGAAGGATCATTTAACACTGAAGCCTTTAC
The DNA here is from genome assembly GCF_022985175.1 of Labeo rohita. Lineage (NCBI taxonomy): Eukaryota > Metazoa > Chordata > Actinopteri > Cypriniformes > Cyprinidae > Labeo > Labeo rohita. The sequence continues at coordinate 563,307 of NW_026129535.1, read as the reverse complement.
TAATGGCTAAAAAATGAACATGAATAAATTACAAAAAAAAAAAGTTCACCATTTTAAACTTTTGACTGGTAGTGGTACTTTCAACTCTCTCTCACACACAAACAGAAATTTTCAGTGGTCTGTTATACAGTGATTCTTGACCAGAAAATGGGACAAATCACCACAGTCAAACATTCCAGACGTTTGTGAAATAACATTCATTACCTTCTTCTTGTCACTGGATGCAAGGTCACTCCCAGGGCATCTGATTGGCTCAATGACTGGCTGACCTTTGACCCGACTAGTAGATTTCGCAAGGCTACTCTCAACCAGTTCATCATCAAACTTCTTTCTCTTTATTGATCTAAAATGCAATGATTTGACACCTTTTAGACATATGTAAAGTACCACAGTGAACCAGATGACTACTCTTTACCTGGAGGAGCTTCTGCGCTTGGGAATCATTCCAGCTCCAGTGAAGGCCTGAGCAGCTGTTCTTTTCACAGCAGTGGACTCCTCGTCCTCTGATCGGCTCTGTGAAACCATAGGTACGACTGGTGCTTCTGCACCCACAGCAGAGGGGATGCCTGCCTTTACATCTACAACACATAATGTCGTCGGTCAAAACACAACATAACTCTAAACACACTAAGAGGGATGATATCAATTATTACAAATACCCTGCCCTTTCATCTATAGCATAGGTCAAAGAAAATTTCACTTTTGTACGAAAATTGCTACCAAAAATATTTTTGAAATAAAAAAAAACTGCTGCCCCGCTGTTAAAGTAACAATCGCTCATGTTCTATTTATCTTACCTTTCTCCATGATTTCCTAATCAGCTGTTCAACACTCAGAAAGCAGATGAATCATGAATACTGGAAGCAGACACAGAAGAGCATGAGCACACACCTACACAATAACAATCAATATTAATACATGTGCGGGCGATACAACGTTAAAACTAGAGCAACATTATACTACAATATATTGCGTACTTATATTACGTAGTAGATGTTTATTATTGTTATTAAATGGCTTTATCAGCTCTAACAGCGACAATTATTGTGTCAACCGTGACACCACCAAAACATATTTAGGTCATACATTAAAATCGAGAATTCCGGCGATGTATATTTTACCTTTAGAATGAGTATCTTTACGTTCTGACTCTAATCAGATTCAAATATAAACTAAGATTTTATTCCTTTATTTGATTAACAAAATAAAGCGATCAGGCTAAATCAGCATTAGCTAGCTGGAGGCTTCTGTGGAGTTTGAAGCGTTTCCGGGTTACACAGGAAATGTCGTCAGAACACAACAAAACTATTTTTTTTTCATTGAATGCTGAACAAACAACCATCAACAAAAATAAATAACAACAAAATATAATAAAATAAAACAAAGAAGAGAAAAGGTGTGTTTAACACATTACAAATTAAAAAAAGCAAAATTGAAACTTATATGTCATTAAAAATAGGAAAAGAGTTACAAACAGATAGTGTTTTTAGAGCCTTTTTTGTATCTTAGACAGCCGGATCAATGAAAGGTATTGCTCAAATTATTTCATGAAAACAAAATATAAAGATCTGGAGTTTGAATATTTGCATCGGTGAATGTGGAATTTAGCCAGAAGCAAAATCAAATTCACTACATAAAACTGTTTTCTTTTAGACTGATCATAATAAAACCCAGTACTACATCCTTCCAAAACAAGCTACATTCATTACAAATTTTACTCCTAATGAAACTTAAAACATCTTTCCAAAACGTCTTTGTAAATGGACAGTTCCAAAAAACATGTGCCAAAACATGTATCAATTTTGAATTTCTTCATGTAATGATGTGGTACGGTAAATGTATGGCATTTCTAAATATCCTAAATTGTTATGATGGAAGAAACAAAATTTTTCAAAATTATTTAATGTTTCGACGCGCTCAAATCACCGCCTTACCAACGGTACGGTACGGTACTTTTTTTCGGTACATTACTCTCTGTGTAATAACAAAAAACCTTTTTTTTTAGTGAAAAAATAAGTCGAAAAATCTCAGTTTCAACATTTTGAACAACAGGGCCCTACAATCTTTTTCTCTCCTCTTTTTTTTTTCCAGAAATTCTTGTGTGTTCTAATTTTTCTGATAATCAAATACAGGCATTAAATATTTATTTATTTTTAATAAAATGAAAATTCAACCTTTTTATTTGTTGCCAAACAAACTTTGATTTTCGGTTATTTCTGTTATTACTATAATTTCTGCATTTAATTGTTTAGTTAAATTTGCCAGAAATAGGAATATTTAAACACCTACGTTATACTGTACAAAAATAATACAAGACTAATACATTTCTGTTACATGTTAAACTGTACTTTTATTTTGACAGGTTGCCTCCCTAATATAATGGCAGGGGAAACACTGATATATATATATATATAAAGAAAACTAAAACTAATAGATGGGCCTAAAAGTAAATGTAAATGTATTCTTTGCATGTGTCTAAAAAGAGTTTTCTGAGTGCACACAAAAAGCATGTGCACAACTGTCAAAAGCCTTCTACACACTGCACGATTTTACCAATCCTATAAGATCATTGCTGATCACACTGTGCTAAACGCATGTAAACTGTACGATGATGACACCTATTGACGACACACGTACGTTACTGTAGAATAGTGTTTCTCAACGGGGGCGGTACCCTCTCGGACAGCATCGGGGGGCGCTGGAAGCAATATTTTTGAAAGGGGGGCGTTGAGCTGTTCCTGGGGGGCGTTTGGTCAAGACGAGTTTACACCAAAGATCCGTTCACTCGCGCTCAGTTGTTACTGAACGACTTATTATAACGGGATTTATGTGCTTTAACACAACGTGTCGCGCTGTTCGCGGCCAGTGTAGTACTGGTGTTCGCTGCTAGTTTACACCAATATTCCCGCTCCTAGACTTGACGGTGTATCACTTCCTTAGCAACGACTTCAGTACTTTAGCGTTTAGCGACTTTCTGTAGCGCAGCTGCTGCGTCAAAACAATAGCAAGCATTTAGACATGAAGCAAGAGATGTTTTTTCTTGTTAAGGAAAATTAATATTAATACTTTTTGTTTGCTGATTGGCTGCGGTTAGTTTGAATACCAAACTTCTAAAGAGTTTATTCAAAGCTCACAAATATAGCCTGATTTATATCCACGTGGCTTTTTTGCTCCTTTTTTGCTTCTAATAATAATGATACTTAAAATGATAAATCAAAAATGTGATGAATGTCATGTGCCATTCAATGACATTACAAATAAATAAATAAAATTATGTATGAGCTGTTTTGGGGATTAAGATACATGCTTTCAAAACGAGCCTATATATTATAAATAAAATATAGCCTATAATATACACTACCATTAAAAAAGATCAGAATGATTTGTTAATGGGTTCATAAAAAAGGTTGCATTTGTTTGTTTAAAACAGCCTACAGTAAAAACAGTAAATCTACCATTTGAAAAAAAAAAAAACGCTTTCTATTTGAATATATTTTAAAATGTGTTTTCTTCTCATGCTAAGCTACAGTACATTACTACAGCTTTCAGTGTCACATGATCTTTCAGAAATTATGCTGATTGTTGCTTAAGAAACATTTCTTATTATTATAGCTGGCACAACACACTGACAAAAAAAGCAAGATTTGAAATTTAATTGACTATAACAAATATATAAATCAGGACAGCACTAAAATAGTAACTATTTTGAAAATGAGAAGCATATGTTTCCCATCTTTCTACAACCCCAGTTAAAAGTTGGGGGCGTTTTGTGAAATGCCATAAAATTAAGAATATGTCATTTGTTCTCTTTAGCCTTTATTTAACTGACTTACGTACAAAGAAAAATCCAATGTTTTCACTGGCCAACTGAGTTTTATGTTGTTAATATAAACAAATTTTGAGCCATGATCCAGCTTTGCTTGCGAAGACTGAGAAGCTCCATTTATAGCCAAACATGATACCCTCACCTATTACCAATTCACCTGCTTGCTGTGTTTCAAAGCAGTTTATTTGGTTATTCTATAACCTTTTCACTTTTATTTTGCCTCTGTCCCAACTTTTTTGGAGTGGGATTTATAAATAAATATGTTTATATGTACAAAATACATTTAAGTTGGTCAGTGAAAACTTTGGAAATCTTTTCTTTGTACTTTTGTCAATTAAATAAAAGTTAAATAGAATGAACAAACCACAGATTTTATCATTTTACAAAATGTCCCAACTTTTCTAGAATTAGGGTTGTACTTAGTTTTTTTAAAGTAAACTTTGAAATATTCTCACAAAATCTTTGAAATATCGTAAAGTAGGGTTTACATTTCTTCCATTTGCATGTCTAAATGTGGTATTATTCACCAAAATAACAATGTCCACTATGTCATTTTTATTTAGTCTTTTTAAATTTGGGGCAACAAGATATATCTGCATCTCAACAACACTGAAGCTGTAGCAGTGAAAACCACCAACATGTTTAAAAACTCTGTAAATGAATGTTATTACACTTATGTTAAAATAATTTACTGTAAAAAGTACTTCACTGTCTTTTTTGATCAGTTCAATGCATCCTTGAAATAAAGTAATTTCCTAAAAATCATAATGACCCCATACATTTGAATTACTGTAAATACAATAACAGTCCTCATTATAAACACAAAATAATAATAATCAACTTTAATATCCAGTGAGGACAATTAGACTATGATTTGTTTGAAGGGGAGCTGGATAATGGGTAGGGGGCGCTGGCCCAAAAAAGGTTGAGAACCACTGCTATAGAAGAATAAGACGTCATCAGCATGCGCTAATTGTAAACAAAAAAAAGCATAATGAATCACACTTTAGATCAGGGGTCACCAGATCCGGTCCTGGAGGGCAGGTGTCCCTGCAAAGTTTAGCTCCAGCCCTAATCAAACACACCTGAACCAGCTAATCAAGGTCTTATTAGGTATACTTGAAACTTCCAGGCAGGTGTACTGAGGAAAGTTGGAGGTAAACTCTGCAGGACACCGGCCCTCCAGGAACAAGTTTGGTGACCCCTGCTTTAGATGGTTCAAAAATAGACAAGAGGGCATCATACATTAAACCAGCGGTTCTCAATTCTGGGGACCTCCTGCTCTGCATGATTTTTATGTCTCTCTTATCTGACACTCAGTTCAGTTGATTCATTTGAAATGAATCAACTTCCCCTAAAGAGCTGATGATCTGAATCAGGTGTGCTAAATAGGAGAAATACAAAATGTGAAGAGTGGTGGGTCCCTTAGGACCGAAATTGATAACCACTGCATTAAACGACTGAGGATCACACACTACTAGATTTTCAAGCTGTTCGGAGCACAGCAAATTCATGCAGAAAATTGCACCTCGTTGGTAGGAGATATTTCTAATTAAACACACCTGAACAAGCTAATTAATGTTTTCACAGTAACAAGAAAGGTAGAGGGAGGTGAGTTTTCATCAGGCCTGGAACTACACTCTGTAGCACAGTGGCCCTCCAGGGCCGAAGTTCTTCTTCTTTGTTTATTGGCCATTCACTCCGTAGGAGCATTACCACCACCTTATGCACCTGGGTGATGAATCTGTATTCTATTTATTTATTTATTTAAAAAAATAAATAAATAAATGGATCAGAGCCCAGGCTTCAGCTGATGTTGCCTGTTCAGCTTCTGTGACCTAGTCCTGTAATCTCCAAAAAAAGTTAAAACAGCCCTATATATCTGATCATCACTTAAACCCAGAAGATCCACAATGCTCACTGGCCTGTTTCTTATACTACTAAAAAGACTGTCACACTGACCATCATACTTACCACACTTAAAAAGCACATGCTCAACTGTTTCTAAGATACCACATTTATTACACATCCCGCTTTCATGCTTCCCCATTAATGCTAGTGTTGAGTTTAACCATGTATGTCCCATTCTTAGTCTAGAGATTAGAATAGTTTACTTAATCCTTTCTATGTCTTCCATAAAACTGTTCTTTTTTCCCTACTGATTTCACAATATTATAATACCACCTACCGGTGCTGCTATTTTCCCATCTTTGTTGCCATATTCTTATTAATTTCCTATTATTCACTGATTTTATCTCACTTCTTCCCAGAGGCACCTTAACATCCACCACGTTTTTCTTTAACGCATTATACAGAAATATACAATTATACCTTCCATTTTCAGTCTGTACAATAATGTATAAATGTCCACTAGCAGATCTTCTCTATCGCTTTTTGTAGACATTATACTTTTAAGAGCTGATGAAGAATCTGAGCAAATTAAAATCCTATTTGGCCTAACCTGTTGTACCCATTGCAATTAGAGGGTGACACGGGAGTGGATTTTCAAATCTCTCCCGTCCCACTCCCACAAAAAAAAAAATCCCATCCCATCCCAATCCCAATCCCACGAAAAAACTGGGAAAAAATCCCGTCCCGTCCCAATCCCGGAAGAATGACTCCCATTCCCTCCCACTCCCGTATTATTTTTTTTTTTTTTTTTTTTTTTTTTTTTGGCTAGAATCTGCCAGTTACAGTAAAGAATACAGTACAGATCACAGTATGCCCGTAACTTTTTTTTTTTTTACATTAGTTGAATAAAAATGCAAAATTTTGTTTATTATTATTATTATTATTATTGAACTGAAAGCCATCTTAAACAAATGCACAGTGTGCATTGCACACACATTAAATTTCACGTAAATCATTCATGCAGACACACGTTTCCTATTTTAATTGGTCCATTTGAAAGTAGACATTTCACTCTATAGATACATTTTTCATGTCTCTAAAGCAAGTACACACGGAGTTTCGAAGTGACGCGCTCAAGTTCACAGAGACGGACGGCAGAAAGCTCGTCCTTTTTGCTTTAATTTGTTTACAAAAGCGCAACGTTTCCTTGTTTTTCTGAGTGCACACAAATAAACGTTGAGTCATTACAGATTCGAAAGATGCCTATCACTCTTATCTGTATGACCAAAAAATGACGGTATTTTAAGAGCAAGTGACCGCACCGGCGCCTCTGTCATGCAGCACCGCGCTACTATTCGGCTTCCACACTCGCACTGACACTTCAATAGCGCACATTTTTCTAGGTTAACATTAGATTGAGCGGCCATGTAAACTTGCTACTACATACATCTTTCAGATGAAAAGCAATATGGTCGATGAATGATAGGTGAGCATTTGGATGTCCTGCTGTATTACCAGTCGTTAACGATCTGTCCGTCATGAACTCACTTGCTTAACCAGCCACACCAAAGCATACAGAAGGAGAGAATAAAGAGACGGGTCAACTAGAATTAAGTTCAAAATTACAATATATATATAAAAGGTATATTTGTCTGTTTGATCCTTAGATCTGTCTGTATAAATCTGTACAAAAAAATACACATTTTCTCTCATAAAAACATTATTTTCATAACTATTACTATATATTTCTTTTGCTTTTTCCCGGGCCTCCAGTAATCTCATTTCAACAACAGGTTCAGGAATATTCCATACCGATACACCACTTAATGGCATGTTAGGACAGATTCAGGACCGAAGTTGCCCAACCCTGATCTAAATGTATGTTTAGCTCCAGCAGAGGGCGGTATTCATGAGCAAACTCCTCCTACTTTGACGCAATGAGAGGTGGAAAGGTTCTCATTTCCGAGGCGTTTCCGTTACTTAAAACATCTGCGTTAAAATACGCTGGCGTCACGTATCAGAGATGAAGTGTGTGCGGGCTTTCAGGCGGAGAATCAGCACAGAACTGTGATATACAGGAAGCGCTCAACTTCAACTCAAGGACATCTAACCACTACAGATTTATTTCAATGGTATGTGCTGTAGTTATCGTGACTTGTCTTTGCTTGTTAGTTCTGTCTTCTAATAAGGAAAGCATTCGATCCTGTGCACAGATGTGGGCAGTGTCGGTGTATTTGTGTTTCTGTATGTGACTGCGATCCATGTATACATATTTATGTACTCTGTTTTAGTGTGTCTGCGTGTTTGTTTGTGTGTGTGTGTGTGTGTGTGTGTGTGTGTGTCTGTTGGATGATGTGAACTGTGTAACACTTTGATAGTTGGGTCAGGTGAATCTGCAGGAGAAATGTCTATTCAAGTTCACCAAAGCTGTATAATAATAATTATAATAATAATAATAATAATACAAATATACTTAATAAACACTATCCCTCTGTAATTTCACTATGTATTAATGTCATATGCATTTGTATGTCTATTTACATATATTTGCACCATTCACAGTATCTGAGTCCAAAGTTGAACAAGCAGCATGCATTTGTACATTGATACAAATAGACTCACTATGTTCAAATTCACAGCCTGATAATTTCATTATGATTTGCTTTGCACAAAGACATCTGACTTAGTATTTCTTCTGGAATTCATCATGGTGCTTTGATCTTAAAGTTTTTGTCCCAGTTAGTTAATGAGGGTCTTTTTTTAGGTTGCTAACATTCATGAAACATGACCTGATTTTTACTTGACCTGTTTAGTTCTATAAGTGTGTTGAATGTTACTGACACACTTGTAAAACAGTATCATTGACGGTTCAATCTATAGAGCCAACCTTGTTTGTTATGTGTGATTCACAGGCCTCAGGTATGGCAAAGTTGCTGCAGTTGCTCCTGAGCGTGGCTGAAAAAGCTGCCAATGTGGCACGGGTCTGTCGACAGGAAGCATCGCTTTTTGAACTTTTGGTACAGGAAAAGACAGGAGCTGACAAAAACAAGAAATTCGTCCAGGACTTTAAGACACTTGCTGATGTGTTGATACAGGAAATGATTCGCCATGATGTTTGTGCCCAGGTTCTTAAAAATAAAGCTTTTAGTAAAATCTAAATTTGTTTTTGTCGAGTTTGTCTGTTCCTATAGTCGTAATGATGGCTAAATAAATCTCCATTCTTGCTTTATAGTTTCCGGAATTGGCTGGCTTTATTCATGGAGAGGAGTCAAACAAGTTTGAAAATGGGCTTGGTAAGTTACCTTGAGAAGCTTTGATTGATTGCATTCAAATTTTCCACACAATTATGTGTCACTCTTGTGGCACTCGTTATTTGACTTTTAACCCCACTGAAATATGTAAAGCTGTAGATCATGTGACAACACGAATACATGTTTCTTTGCATGGCAAATGTTTTTGACTATATGGAAAGGTAAAATCAGATAATTTTATCATAGTTGACTTTATGTTGAGCTGTGCTGTCTTTGAAGCAGTGGTGTAAGAAACTCTAATTTTATAAAGGAGTCAATCATTCTGTTTTAGACAACATAGGATGGGCCAAGTACAAAGCCCTGTGGGATGCAAGATGCAGAAAAGAAATCCATTGCAGCTGCAATGACAGCCTATGTTTACATTAAACTCAAATGAATGGCTTTCTGATGTCTTCTTTTTCACAGCGGTTTTTAAGGCCTTGCTCACTACATGACCACTGCACTCCCTACCTCCCTTGATGGGTCCTTTTATCAAATAGGATAGGCACCAATTAGAGATGCACTTCTCAGCTAACAGTGGCGGTGGGTGATTGTGTGAAATGAAGCAAACAGATCCAGATGAATCACAATGAGGACAGTGAAGATGCTGTCATTTTGGATCCAAGCAGTTTTTAATCTGGGTCGAGGGGGTGAATATGTCAGGATTTGAAATGGGGTTATGCAAACAATTTTAAAATCAGATGGGATGAAGACAGTGGTTAGGTTGTGGCCATGGTAGCTGGTAGGCAAATGGTTGCATGGTTATAATAAAGTCGAATCAAAGCTATCATTATAGAGTATTTTGTGAGTATATTGGAGGAGCTGAGAAATACTTAGCATGAGATGAAAAGCTTGTGTTTGTTTTGGGGTGATCAGGAGGTGCCAGGGAATAATGCATAATTACATCCACTGTTGTCTTTTTTTGGCAAAATCTGAAAATATTCTGATATTGAAATGGGCCATTCACATGATTTGTGTAACTCCGAAGAGGTTTTATTTGGGAGATGTCTTTAGAAAAGTTTTTTCTTTTCATTTTACCTCCTTACAATGCTTGTGCTTTGTGTACCAAGGTAACCATGGTAAATCATTAATTTGGCTGAAATGTGTGGTTTATCATTTTATACATTTTCAGAATTTTCATAAATAGTTTTGTCTGCTTATTCAAAAAAAGGAAAAAAATAATATATATTTTTTTCAATTATTGAGTTTGCAGGTATGCGTCTGCTTTTCATAATGAATGTTTATGCATCTCTGATGGTCAAGAATGCTTAAACTAAAAAAGATATAGGCAATGTCTTAATTAAATAAGTGATACCATTTGACTGGAATTGATGTGTGATTGTATTTCTTTCAGGGGAGAGTGTTACTGTGACAGTATGTGCTCAGGAAGAGGACACAACTACTCTGTTGGCTAAAGTTCTGGATGGTGATCAAAACGCTGCTTCCCTCCTGACCAAGGTGATCCACCAGGATCTTCAGATTAGAGATGAGATGGCTGAATCTCTACAGCTGTCAATCAGTCCGGCCGACGTGGGCATCTGGATTGATCCCATCGGTAATGTATTTATTATCATTTTATTAATTTAGTGAACTTTTATTTATTTATTTATTTATTTTTTTAATGACAAGCAATTTACAGGGTTCCCACAGGTTCATGAAATCCTTGAAAGTTTGTGAATCTGCAAAAAAAATTCAAGGCCCTGGAAAGTTTTTTTTTAAAAAAACATACAAAGATACAGGTCGTTGAAAATGCTTGAATTATTTTGTGCAAGAAGTTCTCTGGAAAAAAAATCCATATTATTCTCTCCGGTCCACTAATGTATTATTTTGCCAACACTTGGCCTATGCATTGCTTGATTTATGGTAGTTACGCATATTTACACATTACGTTAATGTTAACACCTAAACTCTTTTCATTAAAATCCATCCAAAAGTTATCAGACCATTTTAGAATGCAGTAAAAGATGTACCGAAAATTCTTCAGTGAACAGAAATACGACAAATAGAATATCAGATCTGTCATATGGCAAAAATAAATGCAATAGTTGCATAGTTGTGTTTGACACGTGAAAACTGTAACTATGCATCTTACAAGGTAACACAATGTAACCTTGCTCTCACTTGAAATGTGTCCCCACATTAAGTCCTTGAAATTGAGGGTATTGGGCTTGGAAAGTCCTTGAACGGTCCTTGAATTTAAAGTTAACTAAGGTGTGGGAACCCTGACTTTAATAGAGCCAACAATTGATAGTTGAAGGCGTGTGTCATTTGAAAGACTATATTCATTTCAAAAGTAAGATACATGTGTGCCCTAACTGGTATTTTTACATAGCTTGAAGATTTAATAAACCCACAGAACTAAGGGGAGGAGAAGATATTTTCTTAATCTAAGGTTGTACATAATGCCTGTACAGGTACAGGTCTCCTTGTGTCAGTAGTTGCAAAACTAGTTAGGAGATATCTATGTGCAATCTATGAAGGAAAAAAAGCTAAGTGAAAATGAAAACTCAAACCTAAAACTGGAAAGATTTGTTTTTTTTTTTTTCTGGATATTTAACAACCCAACCGGTTATGTTTATAAGCCTTTTTTTTCCCTCTGGTAATTTTTTTTTTAAAGATGGAACAAGTCAGTACATTGAGGGGAAAGAGGAAGAGGAGCCAGATGAAGGCTTTTGTCCATTCGGACTCCCGTGTGCTCTGGTTCTGATTGGGGTTTACTTACGATCCACTGGCCAACCAGTCATGGGTGTTATAAACCAGCCGTTTAACCACAAAGACTCAGCGGGTAAAGGGTAAGAGTGCTGCTTTAGCATTGTTAAAAAAAAAAAGCTCAGATGAGATCTACAAAAATGAGAATATTGTTGTAATACAATAAAAAAAAAAAAAAAACAATCATTGAAAATAAAACCATATATAGTCACATAAAAGGGGGGAACATGTAAGTGTAATACACTGTGCATGGGATACAGCATTTTCCACTGTCAGATTAAAGAGTTTACTTTCATAAAATGAAATGTGTTGACCCCTTTACATTTTTAGCCAAGTGAAATGATATACAAAGTATATTATTTAGAAATATACAGATTCAGACTCTCCTGTTTGATATCATTTCATGGTTTTATGACCTGTTAAAACATCCATAAAGAACAGAATAGAACCAAAACATTTCACAGACTTTTTGACTGTAAAACTCCTATAGATGGAAAAACCACATTCTTCCTGGATGATTCAGAAGACAGGTTTTCAATTGCGAGTTTTTAGTGCCTCATAAGTTTTGTGCATATTTTAGTCTTTGACAAACTATAAACCCCAACCACCCCAATCATAGATTTTTGGTGAAATGCATGGAAACCAATAAACCTGTATGGCAATCTGTTTAACCAAATTATCTATGTGTTGAAATACACATTTAAAAAAATACGAGATAAGAAAATCACAGAATTTCTCAAAAAAAACAAACAAAACAATTTCAAACTTTTCTTAGTTAAAAATAAGTACAACACAGTAAGACCGTTTTAAGCTTTTCTGGGCCCGTATTTACAAAACATTTCATCTTACCACTAAGACTTCTCCTAAATAGCATTCATGTTTTAGCTAAGAGTTTTCTCTTAAAACCTATTCACAAGGTAGAGGTAGAATGCTGGCAACAACCATTTTAGCCCTGCTTAAAAAACAAAACAAAACAAAAAAATAGAAACCATCACAGAATTTGTAATGGTTTTTACTAGTTATAATGGGAATTTTACTGGTTTTAATGGTAAATGTTAGTCTCTACTGGTAATTGGTCATCGGCAAGTTATGAGCTACTTTTAGCCTTAAGATGTTTTGTGAATACAGCCCTGGCCTTCTGTTATGTAAGTTACTGTATTACTTAATCTCTTCATGATGTCATTGTAGATGGAAAGGTCAGCACGTCTGGGGTGTTTCGTATGAAGATGTGAACGTTTGCTCCTGCACGCAGCGCCGGCCGTCGTGTCAACAAAAGAAAGATTATTTGTCTGTGCTGCTGAGCTCCAGTGAGAGGCCAGCTGTGAAGGATGCTTTAGCGGCCATTTCCAATGGCTCACTGATGTACGCGTCCGGTGCAGGATACAAGATCCTGTGCGTGGTCCAGGGTCTGGTGGATGTTTATGTGCTGTCAGAGGGCAGCACATTCAAGTGGGACTCGTGTGCTCCTCATGCACTTCTGCGGGCGTTGGGTGGTGGCATCTCGGATCTGAGTGAGTGCCTGCGTGCCCATGTGAAAGGAAAAGAAGGACACGCAGCTGAACTGACCTACCATCAACCTCACACTGAAAGTCATGGTGTGGACAGATGGGCGAACCGCGGAGGAATAATTGCATATTTGGAGTCCAGCGTTTTAGATAAAGTTGTGGCAGCACTTGCTGGAAAGATATGATAAAAATATTATTATACTGAAAGGCAAGCGCTTGGTGTATGCAATTATGTTTTTTTTTTTTTATTGCATAATCTTGTGACCTTTGCTATTTTTATAGTAAGATTTAGTGGCATATTCAAATGTTAATTTAAGGCTGTAGCTTTTCAGGAGAAAAAAATCTATTATAATACTTGTCTACAATGTATATATAAGTTTTATGTTTGGAAGAAGGTGGTTATATTTTCACAAAAAATGGGAAAGGAAACCAGTTAATATTTTTCCTCTTTCTTATGATATTGTTGCATAAGTACAGATGATGTCACATGTGTAAACATTTCTGATGGTCACCTGAGATAAAAGAAACAGAAACCAACAGTTCTTCATGTTTCATAGTAGCTGGATTATCATGCATAACAAATGCCTAGGCCCTTTTATGGTGATGTTTTGTCAAAAACATTTAAAAACCTAATTATTCTTAATAATAAACGCTTGACCGATAATGTGTGTCAGAAAAAGAAAAAAGCAGATGTGTTAGCTTTGATGTCTTTACATACAGCAACCCTTGTTCCATCATTTATAGGATATTATATGGCTCATTACAACTGTTACAGTCTGTAACAGTTTTCATTTACTGAAAAAATAAAATAAAATAATGAAGACTTTTTATTGGAAAAATATTTGTTGTCGTAATGGAAAACTTGAGAGCTAAGGGGCTGATGGGGAAAGTGTGTTAAAGAGCACAGAGAGGACCATGGATGCCCTTTTATGTGCAAAAGCTGTTAAAAAGATCCTCATTTAATTCCCTCTTGGCTTCATGTCTGTGCCAGTGTGTTTATGACTAGAAAAGGATCCAAAGTGTCTCTTCCAGTTGCACACATACAGGTCGTGTTCTGAGTAATTTTATAGGAAATACTGGTTTCTCATGAACAAAACCTTTTGAAAAAGGGGCATAATTCTATAATGCTTGAAAAATATCCACTGTAATGTTCTTACAAATGGTGACAGAGACCAAAATGAAGTTTAATTAAGTACCATGAGACTTCCAGAAGATATACAGCATGCTAAAGCTAATTTGACAATTGTTTGCGGTCTTAGATGGTAAATTCGATAGCACCGGGAATCTGATAATCTAAATATATTGATATCCTCATTATAGTGCCACACTGAATCCTAGCCAGCACAATCACACATGATTCCTTCACAAAGATTTCATCTGTTCTAAGCTCAGGCTTTCTGTGGGTATTAATTTGCCTTTCCACAAATTGAAGCGAGAATATCTTCTTTAGTCTTGTTACAAATATCTAAACATTCTTAATTTTAAAAAAATGTAAAATTACATTTTTTTTTTAGCACAAATCAGTGTGTTACACACACACTCTTATGGCTCATATGGCAAAACATAAATATTACTCTCATGAGTGTATATTGTGACACCTTGAGCAGAAGAAAAAAAAAGTTGAGCTGCATATGGCCTTTAACGACTTTTGCACAGTCCTAAACATTTCTGTACAGTATGAGAATCTGACTGAAGGTAAACATTTACAAAGCTCTAATTTACCCTAAAGTTTCAGAAACAATGAAGTAATCAAAACAACCATTGAGTCTGAGTCAACTATATACTGTGGTCAGTCATTTTTAGCCTTTGAGGACATTTCAGAGGTAAACGTGCTGCTATTTTATCATGAACAATTTCGAAATCATTTTGCAACCACATTGAACCTTTATGCCTCTTCAATCTGAAATCACCTAAAGTGGAGTCACAGGCTGAAAGATCATTGACAAAGAGCAAAACAACAATTTAATTTGATTTCTGGAGTCTCTTTAAATGATTTTATTCTTGGGATTTCTGTTGTTTAACAAGTGCTTTTATCAGGAGTTTTAAGTACAACAAGAAGTTCCTGAAAGCATCTCGAAAACGTAAAAACACATGAAACTGAACACTCATGTATTAGTACGGTTTTATGTTCAGCTGTACAGAGGGAAAGCAGTCAAAGTATATTGGGTGTACTGTAATAAAGGAAAAAAAAAAACAAATGGAAAAAAAAAATGTCATGTTTGGACAATGACATCTAAAATGACATCTCTGGTGGATGAATGAAACAACTGTCTTTTAAAATGATTCCTGAGTATTAAAAAAAGTGGACAAAAGTGACAACAGGACTTCCTCCTAAAGGGAGGCTTTGAATTTTCAAATCAAAAACCTAATTTTTAGAATGCAAAACCTATGCATCCAATGTTTACACACCATTACATTTGTGCTTTAACTCTTATTTAATTTCTGACTGGTATCATATTTTCATTCTAAATATAATGCACATTGGAGGCTATTCCTGCTCCAGAGATGCACTACATGGACAAAAACATAGATCAAATCAATCAAGAGCTCCAGCTAGCAAGCAGAGCATTTGATGTGAAAATCCCACTAGATTCCTTTATCTTCTGACTCAAAGCTCCATTCATATCATGTAAGCAGTTGCTGATCAATTTTAGAAATATTAATCCATAGTGTGTAATTTGTACAATAATATCTTTGTATATTTGGTAATTACCTCCTAAACAAGTGGTTTTAAACAATGAAAAAAAAAAAAAAACTGTTTTAATATGAACTGCTCGAGTAACTCGTAAAATGATTCCTCAGGATTGCATGAACTCTATACCATAAGCCCAGGAACATCAGAAAATGTCAGCTATGTCTTTTTCCTGTTCTCTTACTAGTAGCAGATGAAAAAAATGTCATCCCTGAGGTCTGTGTGTGACTTATACATTAATCGTTATGTGTTAATATATTACAAAACATTTAGCCACATTGTGAACATAACATTTTCCATCAGATTCAGCATTTCAAGCCTGACAAAAGCAGAAACATTTTTAAAGTAAAACTTCACCTTAAAACAAAAATGTCATTATTACCCTCCTCATGTCGTTTCAAACTCTGATGCGTTTTTTTTTGTTTTGTTTTTCTTTTGGGGTGGGGAATAAGAGGTTCATAGCAACCACATCTGTCAAAATAATAATAATAATCATAATAATAATAATTTGCTACTAAAACCCTGAAGCTCAGAAATGGACTACAAAAGGTTTGCCTTCAATAATACTAAACACCATTGCTTATGTATCCCATGACCATATCAAACTTGAGCCAAATTTAATAGCTATGTTTACCATAATCTGTAAATAGCTTAAATTTGGGTCTTTGGTTGTTGTAAAATCTATCTGAAGTCTTCAGAAGACTTGAAATGTGAAATGTAGAATACACAAGTCACATGGTCTACTTTTGTGATGTTGGGTATTTTCTCTTCTCCCAGGAGCTTGACATTGTACTGAAAAAAGCTGTGAGAAGATCCAAAGCAAAAATGAAAGGTATAAAGGTTTGGAACAACATGCAGTTGAGTAAACAGTGACAGTTTTTAACGGTGGGTCATTCAACGATTCTTCAGATACATCAGGAAATCTACTCATGACTCATGAGTCCTTCTGTTTCCTGAAAGAAATTTCTAATTGAATGTAGGTTAATTTGTGTCAAAAAAACAAACAAAACAAAAAACAAAAACATAAAAACAAAAAAGGACTTCAAACATGAAATCGCAAAGATCGTCTTGCATCCTTCTTTGCTTGCTCCTTTATGAAATCTGATGTTGCCATTTCATTCTGCATCAGGAAGCTTCAAAGCGCCAACACTGAAATGCTCAGAGGTCAAAGGGTGTCCTCATTTTGTTGCACTAGTTGGCCAATATCACATCAAAACATGGCAACAGACAGCACTCCATCTCTGTATAATATTGCATTTCTCAGCGCTGGAATGGCTTACGAACTTTCTTGCGCCGGCGTGGGGGCTTTCCTCCATCAGTCCAGTGTTCGCTGGGGTCAGCCCGTTGGGCCCCTGGGTTAAAGAACCCTGTGTGTGGAGAAGATCCTGAAAACATTGTTGAAGTCCCTGCAGCTGCTCCAGAGGAATGATGAGGCGGGTTTCCTGTTGGGAAGAATCCTCCATTAGCAGACATGTCACTGGGAGCTCCACCCTGGAAGAAGCGGTTGAAGAAGTCCTGCAGGTCTGCAGGTGAGCCACCACCTGGTGCGTGATCTGGGGGGGGATCTAGAGGACACAGAAATGAAAGTAACACACAGGCATTTAATTAGAGGCCAAGCACTGAAAATGTGTAAGCACCTTGTGTTATTGTTAGTTTTTTTTTTTGCTCGAGTCTATGGCAGCCGATAGAACCACTTGCAGTAAATTTGGCACAGATAGAGGAAAGTTTGAACATTAACCACAGCAAATTTGGGATTTCTATCTTAAACCCCCCTAGCGTAAGCAAAATGTCAAAAATTTTGAACTAAAAGGACTAGAAACAGGCTACAAAATAAATTTTCCCTATGATTCCTTAGCTAATGCAGAGTCGAATGTCATACTTTTTCATGAACATTTTCCAGAAAACCTACTTCTTTTTTCTTCTTTTAGACCGTTGTTCCAATTTTTATGAAGACTGAACAAGATTATCTTCAGACTATGCCGGCAAAAAGTCTTTAAAAGATTTTTGATAGACCAAATGGCTCTTTAATGGTGCATCAATTAGTCAAAGATTTTACAAATCTGCAACATTTTGGCATACTGTGCCAAAACTTGGCACCTGACATTATATGCATGACCTGTAGGTATCTGTATCTTTGGCACCATGCCCTGAAGCAAACTATGACGTTTTGGGCTACCTAGTGGTCAAAAGATAGCAAAATGCACAAATATGATTGCTTCTTTTTTGAATTTTATCTGATGGCCATGAATCTCACCTCGTATTCCTTGGGTCCTCCAGAATCCAGCAGTATGTGTTTTTTAACAGTTTGCCATTTCTGTCTGTTCACTATTCTGATTTATCTCAAAAAACAATTTTTTTTTTTAAAGGAGAAGTTCACTTCCAAACTAAAATTTACAGATAATGTACTCACCCTCTTGTCATCCAAGATGTTCTTGTCTTTCTTTCTTCAGTCGTAAAGAAAGTATGTTTTTTTTTTTGAGGAAAACATTTCAGGATTTTTCTCCATATAGTGGACTTCAATGGTGTCCCTGAGTTTGAATATCCAAAATGCAGTTTAAATGCAGCTTCAAAGGGCTCTAAACGATCCCAGCCGAAGAAGAAGGGTCTTCTCTAGCCAAGCGATCATTTATTTTTTATTTAGAGATTAAAAAAAAAAAAAAAAAAACACATTATATACTTTTTAACTTCGAACGCTCATCTTGTCTCTGCCTGAACTCTGTTTTTTTTCTGGTTCAAGACAGTTAGGGTATCGACAGAAGTACCGACAGTGTTTTGCAAAGCGAACATGAAAAGAAGATCAAGCACCCTTTACAAAAAAGGTAAAACAGCGATGTAGGATGATTTTGAAGTTGAAGGAGAAAATTAAATCGAGTTTTGACATACCCCAACGGTCTTGAACCGGAAAAAACAGAGTTCAGGCAGACCTAGACAAGACAAGCGTTTGAGGTCAAAAAGTATATAAACTATAATTTTTTTTTTTTTTTTTGTTTTAGAATCGTTTCACTAGATAAGACACTTTCTCAACTGGGATCGTTTAGAGCCATTCGAAGCTGCAGTTAAACTGCATTTTAGAAGTTCAAACACGGGGCCACTGAAGTCCACATTATAGAGAGAAATCCTGAAATGTTTTCCTCAAAAAACAATTTCTTTACGACTGAAGAAAGGAAGACATAAACATCTTGGATGGCAAGGCGGTGAGTTAATTATCTGTAAATGTTTGTTCTGAAAGTGAACTTTTCAGTCCTCCTAGACTGTTTGTTCAATCTACATCAAATTTCACATGGATCATCATTAGACCAAACTGGCAAAAAGTTATTAACAGCTTTTTGATATTTCAAACTGTTTTAACTCATCAAATTGAATGCAGTCTGGATCTGAGGCTGTAGTTCTGCAACACTTTGGCATTTTGGCACCAAACTAAAGTGCTGACATGAACTCTTCTTTATTTTCATCTTCTATATTTCAAACAAAGACCCCATTCAAACAAGTCTAGAAAAAGCATGAGCAAGTTTTTATAAATGTAAATGTTGTTACAAAAGTAAACCTTTGTATTTCAGTTGGCAACAT
Organism: Labeo rohita; assembly: GCF_022985175.1. Lineage (NCBI taxonomy): Eukaryota > Metazoa > Chordata > Actinopteri > Cypriniformes > Cyprinidae > Labeo > Labeo rohita. The sequence goes on along the minus strand of NW_026129535.1, from coordinate 543,867 downwards.
ATTCTACTTACATTACAAGATATATAATGATTTTTTTTTTTATGTAATAACCGTGATTAATCGTTTAGCCATTATTGTGCAGCCCTAGTTCTTATTAACTATATGTTAACAAATGGAACCTTATTGTAAATTAAAGCCTAAAGTGTGCAAATCTCCCACTGACCTGCATTGACAGAATGATCAGCATTCCAATTCTATTTGACAGCAATGATATCAAAATGGCCTTTGAATAACTGATGTTGTCATAATGGTCTTTGGACAGCTAATGACGTCATAATGGTTTGAGGATATCCATCTTTGTCTTCCCATAAGAATGTGTGTGGCCATTTGTAAATTTTATGGGTCTGGCTTCAGGTCTCATCCACGTCCAGCCATTTTTAGCTGTTGATATCGCAAATAAGTGTGTCTTACCATATTATTTTAATGTATTATCTTAATTATGAGCACACTGGTTTGTAGCGCAAACAGTTTTACTGTTACCTCACATTGTTATCCTTCTCGTCATTTCCCTATAGCAACTAATGGACCGGAAGTCTCACCCTTAGGCTTACTTCCGTGGTAAACAAAAAGGTGGATACACTTATGAAAAAAGTCAGAAGTGGGTACCTGTGGCGGCTGGTGCCGCTGCTACCTTTAGAGCCAAAAGAGATGTGATATGGCACGCGATGTGTGTCTGGAGAGATGCTTATACGCTGACAGCCTGCCCACTCTGTGTGAACATAGACGTGTCTCAGTGATCTGAACATATGCATATAACATATGAACACAGCAATGATCCAAGAGTGGGAATGCGAATAAACTACCAGTGATGTCAAAGACTTTGCCATCCATGAAGGCGAAGTATGTGATACGCAGTCCCAGCATACTAGATTCAGCCCACAGGTCTCCCTCCTCAGCACTGTGCCATTTACTACATTCAGCACAAAATCTGGCCTCACCAGGCTCACGGTCCATTTCAAAGCGCCTGTGGAATAGACGATGCTCAGATAAACAAAGAAATTCAGCTTATAACACACAACAAGCTTTAAATAAAATGACAAGCCTGAAATGATGACCAGTAATACGCACTTGTGCTTGCCTTCACATTTAGTGCACATCATTGTGTTCATGGCTTCTTTCAGGTCATCCTGCAGTTTGGTCAGGAACTCATTCATGGATTTTGAAAGCTCTGTAGCTGCCATACGCTTCCTGCAGACACAGAACCCAAATACAAAAACACTCAGAGACACTCAAAGTTATATCAAAATTATATAAAAAAAACATGTACAGCTCATTTTTCTAAATCTTAATTACTGCAATAGGGTAATTATTTAATTTTTTAAAATGCTAAGTGTAAAATGAGATACAAGTGTGAATAAGTGACACACTGATGCAATGTTTTAAATAATTGATATAACTAATCCTATTACTTTTACATGACATTAACCCTAGAGTGACCATCTGGCAATAGATCTGTTGTGGGACAGTAGATGTGATTTTTTTTGGGACAATGCGGGACACATGTGAGATAGATAAATTTACTACTGTTATGCTATGTAGATACTGATTTACATCCGTTGTCATATGCGCTTATTTATGTTTCTGAGCGTGCACATGTAAGCGAGAGAAAGCACGTCCGTTTTGTGTGAGAGTGAAGAGAAACCACCTGTTTGTACATTACAATAATGCACTCTGGACATCTGTCATTAACATAACGCCACAGAAACCGCCTCAAACGAACTATTAAAATAAGAAGAAAGTAGTGTCTGATAGCTACATCAATTTTTTTTAATTAGTTAAAATAAATGGAGAATATCGTGTTTTTCAGTGCGCGCTCGACCATTTCCGTCGGTGGTGCTAGATCCCTTCATGAGGTCTGCACATTCTTTGCGCGGAAACTACGCCGCAAAAATAATAAATAAAAAGCTTTCTTAAAAAGGCAAAAGAACGCATGTATGTTTTCTTAATATGACAATTAAAAAACAGCAGACAGATAAAAATGCGGGACAATTTCTCAATATGCAGCGTGCGGGACAAGGGGTGAAAATTTGTGGTACAATGTGTGGTACAATACAAAGCAGGACAGGTGGTCACCCTAATTAACCCTCAAGTTGTGTTATAGTCATTTGACCCGGAGAGGATTTTTTTCCCCCCAAAAATGCTAGTTAATGTTTATTGCATTAGACTAAAACTTCCTGACTTTGCTTACAAAGGGTACAAAAGAGAGAACAAAACTGTTTCGCATTGGATTAAGAAGAGTCTGGGTAAAAGTGTTTAACTGTCACGAAAATATTGGCAGGCATTTTCTTCATGAAAACATTTCATTAAATGTGCCAATTATGTATAGAGATCAGTCTACTCGTTCTTATCTAAAAGCACTTACAATTCATATTCTCGCCGAGTCTCTGGGTTACTGACAATGTCCCACGCCGCTCTTAACACCTTGAAGGCCTCGCCAGCACCTGGGTGCTTGTTTTTGTCTGGATGAACCTGTACACAAACAATACATTAAACCTTGACAAATAAACAGTTCATTCTTCATCCAACCCAGACGTAATAATTGTTTCAGGGGAATGATTTTGTCATCCCACCTGTACTGCCAGCTGTCTATAAGCTCTCTTGAGTTCTGATTCGGTGGCATGAATATCCACTCCAAGAACATTAAATGGGTCCAACTCCTCTTCAGGGATCTGTACCAGAGCAGGAGTTGATAATATGGTTAAAACACACTACAGTTTCAAAGACTTACTACCTGTCTTTATAAATTACCCAACATCAAATCACTAAGTAACAGGCTTGCTCAGATTCTGTCACAAAAAAATAATAGCAAAAAAATCTCTTTCAAACACATACCATTAAAGTTGTAAAATGAATTTTATACTTCAGACTCACTTGACCATTGTGACGTCATGCAAGAACAACTAAAACTGCAACTAACAAGAAGTAAAGGAGGTATGTAGCTACCTCTACATATTTTTGCTTGATGTCCATTTATGAAATCTGATGCTAGGCTTAAAATATATAGGTATATTCATTCATATTTCCTACTCAGCTGTGCTAGTTTCAGGTCTCTCCTATCACTCTGCACTCTCTTCTAAAATAATAAAATAAACTCAATATTCTATGTCCATGAATACACTTTAATAAGTAACTGAGTGCGTGGGATAAAGTACAGTCAATCAGTCATTAATCAAATTCAAGTAAATTCAAAGTCATTAATCAAGTAAACCCTGACATGGAGCATAAAGCTAACTGTACATTATTCATTATTAATCCGAAAATACTTGAAGTAATGAAGAAAGGGAAGTAGTAACAGATCTTCTTCTCCATATTGTGATGTACATCCACGTGTAACAGATTACCAAAAAAGAAAATTGTCTGTAGGTAACAGTTTACTTAAAGATAATGTGTTACATATTCATAATGGACATTGTAAAGCATTCTGTCTTTTAATAAATTATTGTAACCAAAGTTAAAATGTATTTTAATATTCATAGATTTCTTGTTAGACTGAAAACTGGTTCTTTGTCACATTTCAATGCATTATACTTAACTATGAACAAATAAATGTTATACCCCTGATTTCACAGACAAGGCTTAAGGCTAATCCCAGACTAAAGTGCATGTTTGAGCGGTCTCAACTGAAAATATCTTGCTCTGACACATCTTAAAATATGACAGTGTTACTGTCCTGTCTCAAGATGCACACGTAACATTTTATTTTCTAAAAGCTGCTTAAATATCTTAATTTAACTAAGGCATAGTCCTGGCTTAAGATAAGCCCTGTCTGTGAAACCGGGCCATAATGTATTGTAACTGGTTACAATTACTTAGGATATCATACAATACACATATGTATTAAATATCATATATAATTATATTTAATATATGAAATCTTTTATGTGTGTGAATTATAATGTTTTTACACAGTATAACCCTTTTTTTTATACTAAGAAAGTTTAAACTTCAAAATATATACCTACACTTGTGAATATAAACTTTATACTTAAGCTATAAGCTTGCAATGAGTTTTGCTCAGATGCTACAATTGTGTTATCAGCACATAAAATCATTCAGATCATGATACAGTTTTGTAAACTTGTAAATTGACAACATCACTTATGCATCATGATGAGCATGTTAACTGAGCAGTTGCCTGACCCATTTTTCAAATACTTTTTTTACTTGTTTTAATTCTGTGTTTGTGATAATTAATCTCAGACCTTGGAGCATGGCTTAGAACTTAAAGCATTTTGTAATATTTTACAGAGAAAAATAACTGGAAGAACACTTCAGTCACTATTTCATTCTATTTTCAGATTTGTGGATAATCAATATGGGTATTTCAACAAATACACATGAAACCTACTGGCTTGGACATTTTTACAACCAAACCATGTTAAAAATACCTGATATATCTTATGTGTGTGAATTATAATGTTTTTCCACAGCATCACATTTTTATACTAAGAAAGTATGAACTTCGAAATATATTATACTTGTGAATATACACTATACTTAAATTATTAGCTTTCGGTGAGTTTTGCTCAGATGCTACAATTGCATTATCAGCACATAAGATTATTGAGATCATGATACAGTTTTCTCACAAAACAAAGAGAATCATTCATTTTCAATGACAACAAAATAAAGTTCTGATTTAAAATAACTTTAACGTTATTAACTAACATTAATGCCACCACCTCTATGTAAAACAATACCTTGGCTAGTGCCAGCAGTCTCTGCAGTTCTTCGCCAGGTTGCCACTTGTCTGCGCCTCTGTTGGGAGACTCTGGATTTGAGCTTTCATTTATGACGCCTTTTTTAAAGAAACAACCATGAATCCTCGTGGTCAGATCTGACATTTTTCTCCAAATCCTGCTGCTTTGAAGGGCAAGCCACCATTTCCTGCCTCGCTCTCCTCCCAGCCTTCCCAAAATACACCTCATCATATGAGAGCCAGCACTTAGTATAGCACAGACAAATCTCAAACTGGAAAGAAGAGCATGTTGAGCCCAACGCGCAGATCTGCCAATGCCCTCCATTAAAGCTACACCTGAACACCAGCTCCAGTCCAGGACTTGCCTCAAATCTTGTGTCATGCCTGGAATATCTGTGACTTTACAAAGCATATGTGTTCCAAAGTTATATAGTGCAAGCGCAGATGATTCAACAGCAACCCCACAGCGGTGGGTCAAAGAGATTATGAGTTCCACGACCATATGGATGCAGGAAATGCACCAGGGGCTGACAAATTCTGCCAGGAAATCCCGACACACCATGACCAGCTGGATCCCATTTTTCCTTCGTACACGGCTGTGATTGTGCAGATGGTGGTTCCGTCGCCTCACCTGCTTGTGTCTGCTAGGCCCAGAGGACGCAAGGAAGGATTTATGAGGCATGGAAGATGGAGATGTCCATGATGGGGTTTGATCGCAAGGCCCCTGCCCTAATCCACTCTTTTTGGACTTTCCTTTCTTACCAGTTCCAGCATTGCGGGATCTCGACTCTCCATTGCCTCTAAACTCATTCTCCATTTCATTTTTCTCTCCTCTTTCAGATTTCTCCTTATCTTTTTCAGAAATCCCATCTTGCACTTGATCATCATTCAAATCATTGCTATTTTGCTCTTCATTCTCATATACTTCCAAATCAAAGTCTTCTTCAGGGAATTCACAATCAAAATGATCGGCCGTCTCATGTTCACACTCAGGTCCTTGAGACGATATCACATGGCTGTCATTTCCATAACATGGACTGGCCTGAGAAACAACGGGCGGTCCACGGCCACTGCTTTCCTCTACTGTATCCCAATGTACAGCCATTTCTTCTTCCATCTTGCTCAAATATCCAAAGGTTCACTCCTTCAAGCTTAAGACAGTCATGGAGAGATCCATCATGAGCTTCAGGGTGGCAGCAGACTTAGACATGCATGCATTGTATTTAACAATGGTCTCATATTTACAAATGAAACACAATATGGGCTCTTCAGCATGTCCAGCATGGCAGATGATCTGTGACTTTTCCAAATCACAGTGGCATTCTGAACCCCTGCAAATAAGAAGAAAAATCTTTGTAAAGATACTCTAAACGGTACCAAACCATTTCTACACTTTTTATATGCATAGACCTAACCAATACAAACATCACCACAACCACAGGGTTCCAGGAGTAAAAATGATTACTTTATACTATCCATTAATTAAAATTTATATATATATATATATATATATATATATATTTTTTTTTTTAATGGAAACATATAAACCTTTCATTACAGACCATACATACATTACTGAAGATGCCACAAGTAATTTATAATTATTTTAAAGCTGAATTGAACTGATAATCCTAAATAAACTTAAATAAATAATCCTAATCCTTATCCTAAATAATCCTAAATAAACTTAAATATATTTTGTAATATCTTACAGAGAAAAATAAATGGAAGAACACTTCAGTCACTGTTTCATTCTATTTTCAGATTTGTGGATAATCTATACAGGTATTTCCACAAATACACATTAAACCTACTGACTTGGGTATTATTACAACCAAACTATGTTAAAAATACCTGATATATCTTATGTGTGTGAATTATAATGTTTTTACAACCAAACCGTGTTAAATATACAATGTATTCACAATTTGTGGAATGAATTTAACAAGGTAATAGAGCATTTTTTTGAGTGACTCATGTCAAAACAATTTTCCCTGCTAGTGACAGCACGTTAGCTGACCTAAATGTTAAGCGTTATGTTAACCTTTATTCCTATTTAACTTCTCACGAATCTTTTTTGAACAATAAGCGCATATTACAACCATGAGGTAAGTGCTAGAGAATAAAATGTAAACATGCAAACATCACATGTCTATAACTTACTGAACACTCAGCCTTGATAAAGTTCTTAAGTATCGACTTCTCAAATGTTGCACACTGAGGACTTACAGACGGCAGATGTTGTTGTAAATGTTTATGTGTAATAATCTTTTTGTATTTTTAATCCCTCCTTTACGATGCTGTTTTGTTTTAGCAGGCATGCTAACAGAAGAACATCCACAGCGAGCGTTACTGCACTACTCCACTGAAAGAATAGACCGGTAAGTTTATCTCGGGTGCAAGACAAGTTTAAAACAGCTCAGCCTATCTTCTCACCTATCTTTAGCTTGCTTTCACTGTCCTTCTATCTTCCTTCTTTTTCACTTCCGAGTACAGCACAAGCGCTGAAACGTCACTTCCGTTTAAGTAACCCTTTCCTGTCTTCTGTTAACTGGACGGGCGGCCACAGCGGCGACATAGCGTCATGATACCTGATCCATAAGACAAGGGAAGTAGCCTAATGAAGGATGCAGCCTTTGAGTTGGGACACAGCTGAGGAGGCTTCAAAGTTTATTGTTTGAGATTATATGTTATGTAATATTATTTTTAAGCAATTATATAGCAATTATTTTATTCCTGTATCTGCCAAATGTTATTATAGAAAAGCAAAGGCAGTGGAAATGATCGCCTCACAGCATTGTAACAAACACAACACAATAAAAGAAAAATAAAATATGAATATAAATGAATATATATGAATATTAAAAGATGAGTGGGCCTTGGCTTTGTGTTGTTAACGGTGTAAATGTTGCTTTTAGTGACAGGTAAATTTGAAGACATGCAAACTTATTTTGTACACCACCAGAGGTCTCTGTCTGTCAACCTGTTACAACAGCCAAGTGTTATTATCCTATGTAAAAGTTTTAAGTATTTATTCAAGACTTGACTTCTGCTAAGTGATCTTTAAGTAAACAGTGCAACACATGAACACTGTGTGACATGGCTATTGTGTTAACAGATGAATTTGAGTGCATAGTTTTATAGTTGTGCAATCCAAATGCACAATAAAACGTCAGAGCACAATTACCAATATGTTCTATTATGCTACTTTTAATAGATAAGGGATTTATGTGAAAATAAATCCGCTAAGCTCAATCACGCAACCTGCAAGTCCATTTGCCTCTCTAAGGCTGTTAACAGTTTATGCGTCCTAATTTACACAATTAACGCAAAACAAAACCAGTCCTGTGATTTCACTATTCGTATTATATAAATATTATGTAAATGTTTATTTAAAATGTATACATAAAAAGCATATGGAAAGGATAAAAATAATGGTGAATTAAAAAAAGACAGTAAGTCAGTCTGAAAAAAAGTGCCTTAAATGAGCGCACCAACCAGAGTATGCGGATCAGACTGACGTGAGGTGCTGGGGAATCCCGCTGCTCAAGCCGCGTCACTGAGCAATGATCACCGCCCACAGACACGGTGATCTCCGGCACTCATCCACATAGCGGACTGCACTCATGTTTGCTAATGTATTAAATCTGCTGCATATTATATTGAGACTCTGTAGTGCTTTTTAGCTTCTAAATGGCTGCCTTTCACATGATAAAGATATGAGCTTAAACCGTGAAATAGACAGAATTCCCCGTCCATCCACACCCTGATGTGAGAGTCGGAGAGGAAGGCGCTTCCCCCTGAGCTCAGACCGGAGAGGAAGGCTCTTATTCGGTCAGATGGCGTGCCGCAGTCCGCCCACGCGTTTCTCGCGCCCACACGGGCAGCGAAAGGAGCGTCATTAACTCAACGCTACTGCCAGCACAGCAGAGCATAGCCGAGACAACACAAGAGTTTCAAGAATATTTTAGTTCAATCTCACATCTGTAGAATAAGGTCTAACAAGCACAGAAAACAAATTAAAATTACGTGTTAGAGGCGTAAAGATACAATTCTATTAACAGAACGAGAAGTTTGACTGATTTTCAGATTAGTCACAGAAGTAAAAAATCTAATAGATCGGGTCGTTTCGGTTGTGGAATCTCAAGTTTTTGCTGGATCCTGTCCTGGATTCTGTCCTGAAACCTCTCGAGGTGAGTAGTACACAACTACTGACAAGTCAACTGCATTCAGCAAATAGCGACTATCTTCAGTATACAAATCTTAGGAAATTTACTACTGGGTACTTAATTCAGCAACACCTCATAAACATATGAACGGAATTTCGTAGACTTAAACTAGCTCATTATCTGATAAGTTTAATAATATGCAAACTGAAAATACGTGTGTTTTACAATAAAATGTTCTGCAACTACTGTGAGTACAAAATGTTTTAGCTGTAGCTTACACATGACGTGCACAAAACATGCAACTTAGGGCTAAGAGTTTTTTTGTAGCCTAATATTAGATTACTTTATTAAAACAGCTTTTTAAAAAGCTTTTTTTTTCTCTTTCTGTAGGACTACCTGGAACTTTATTTTTAGAGTACTACTAAATTCATCAGTGTAGTTAAACAAGGATGTAGTGATAAAACTTTCACATGCCAAATTTGTCTCCAGCTATTATTTTGTAGGAAAGAGAGTGATGTAAAAAAGCAAAAGAAATGAGAGGTTGAGTAAACAACCACTACTGCAAATTAAGAGGCTTCATATTACACTGCAGGAGGAGGAAATTGCACTGCACTCAACTTGACTCTTGGATACAGTCTTTAAAAAAGAGGTTACCGTTACAAGAGGTTACAAAAGGGTGTTTTTTGCAGGAATGTCACAGAAGAGCCTTACAAATAAAGGTTCTTTATTGACATTGATGGTTTCATGAAGAACCTTTAACATCTATGCAACCTTTACCACAAATGGTCCTTAATGAGGGTACACCCACAGTGGTTGTTTCAATAACTGTTCACTGAAACATGTTTTTTTTTTTTTTTTTTTTTTTTTTTTAACTGCAGAGCCACAGCACTGATTAATGGAAAAGAAGACAGCATCTCAAGACAAAAAAATTACACATTTTTTTCGTTTCAGAACATGTTTTTGAGTTCCACTGAATGTGAAACACAAAAATGTATTTTGTGTAAACCAGCCCTGAAAGATGTTCTGAATACAAAGCTTGACTTACTCTTTAGGAAACAAGCAACGTTAGCAAAGTTTTGTGCTGCTGTAGAGTAAATTGTGATTTTGGTGGTGGATCCTCGCATTAACTAAAATGTTGTCCAGAACAATTCAGACAATTCAAATGAAGTCATTATTTAAAGTCAGTATTTCTTGTTTATTAATTTATTTGATAAGTGGCTATGTATTAAGTGATATAATAGTGTCATCTGGTCATTATAGAAAAATGAATCCATTCAGGGGTTATTCTGCTTTGTGTTAGGCATCCAGGTTGACTGAACATCCAAATTGAATGGCTCACTGTACATTATCCCATACTCTTAGTTCTTTGATTGCTTATTTAAAAAACCTTTCACAAAAGTAAAAAATAGGTTTTAAAAATAAGAGTGTTTGGTAGTTTTAGATTCAAAGTTCATAAAATCCAAAAAGAAAAAGATGCATGTAGAGTGTTGAGATATAAGGCTGTATGTTTATATGCTTTTACTATCAATGAATCCTAAAATCTGATCTTATTTATTTTGAATAAGTACATACTCCTTATTGGAAAATAGCACCTGCCACATATTTTGTTAGTACCATATGCCACTAAACAGACATTTTAAATTAAGGTTATTCATGAAGCAGTTATTTTGAAGTCCGTTAATACTGTACTACTCAATAATAAATGACAAACCCTTATTATTGCTGCTGAGTAGACCTCTGCAGCAGTGACGTGATTGGCACAATCATCTTCAAAATGGTATTCATGAATATTGTTCAGTCATTAACGAAAATGGAGCTAACACTGCACAAAATGTGTCAGCTGATAGTTATTCATAATGTTTTTATTTTAAGATATCATTGTTTCTGTGCATACATCATGTAAACTACAAGGATTTAATTTATGACAGTACCTACTTGTTTAGAACTTTCGGTTATGTTTTATTTTACGGTCCAATTCTCACCATTAACTAACTATTAACTACAATGTTTACCTCATGCCAACAGTCAGAATGCTAATAATATGCATCCTAGTTAATAGTGAGAATTGTTCTTTAAGGTAAAGTGCTACCTAACTTTCTTGTTACAGTGAAACCCTATATATATATATATATATATATATATATATATATATATATACACACACACATACATATATACAGTGCACATCATAAATGAGTACACCCTCTAAAAAATATTAAATATGTATTTTCTTAATGATCACTAAGCTAATTAATAGAAAAACGCCAAAATTTAAATGTATTAAAGAGATAATAAAAACAACAAAATATATGCCAATATTTTCTGTAAGATAATTAGCCAATTTTGTTTAAAAGAAGGATTGCAGAAATGAGTACACCCTAGATTTAATTCAGCAAATGTATATTCCAGTGCTTAGTATGTCCTCCAGAACTTTAATTATACTGCTCTGATACTTATTAGCACTGAGTGTACAAGTTCATGACACATTTTCACATCTGTCCGGTTTAACTCCTGGAGGACGACCTCCTTAAATGCCCTGGTCTTTAATGGGGAGTGTTGCTCAACTCGTCTCTACAGAATCCCCCACAGCTGTTCAAGACATGCTAACATGTCATAAGTTAAGAGTAATTGCTGAATTTGTTACGTTTTAGAGGGGGTGTACTAATTTATGCTGTGCACTGTACAGATATAGAGATAAAGATATTTAAATGATATTAACAACAGGCTTTGTGGAAATTCCATTGCAGCCGAGTATCAGGATGTCATTACCACGGACGCTGGGTGAGCTACAGCTCTACCGAGTTTTACAAAGGGCTAACCTGCTGATGTACTATGACACCTTCATTCAGCAGGGAGGTGATGATGTCCAACAGCTGTGCGAGGCTGGCGAAGAAGAATTTCTCGAGATCATGGCACTAGTTGGCATGGCCACAAAACCCCTGCATGTGCGGCGTTTGCAGAAGGCTCTGCGCGACTGGGCAGCAAACCCAACGCTGTTTAACCAACCCCTGGCCACCAATGTGGCCCCTTGTGGAATCCCTCTTCTTAGGATCGACAGCGCCAGCGCTGCTGGCTCAGGGGTTATGGGTCCCAGAAAATCTTTAAGCAATGGTCAACCAGGCTCTCCATGTGAAAGAGAAGAAGTAGGATCTTGCCTTACACCACTCAGAGATAACAGTCCAAAGAGCCCCTGCTCACAGGCCTCTCCTGTACCACCAGACCATCTGTACAGAGAAAAATTGTCCCCCATGGATCCGCACTGGCTTAGTCCTGAAGTGTATGGAGCCAATGATTTAGATGAAGAACAACCTATTACCCCTCTGCCTTTCGCTTGCCACTCACGTCTTCTGGGACCTCCTACGCCAACTTCTTCTTCATCGTCCTCCACTATAACCTCTCCATGGCCTGGAGGTCAGCTGGACCCAGAAACCATCAAAGCTGTGGAGGAAAGTGTGGATAGGCTTCTAAGAACCATGCCGCAAGCAGATCAAACCGAGGTGAAAACGCTTTTGAGACTTAATAAGAAAATGGCCAAGACAGTTGGACACATTTTTAACCTGGAACCTCAAGACAAGAGCAAAGAGGAAGAGATTCGCAAATACAGTCTGATCTATGGCCGATTTGACTCCAAGAGGAGGGAAGGGAAACAGCTCACCCATCATGAGGTATGTTAAAGAGAATATTTTGAACATTACAAAGCGTTGTAGTAAACACACAACTAAAGAATCTTCCTGTATCTCTACAGTGAAATTAGCTAAATTCAAACTAATCTGCTATAAATATCTTGTATTTAATGGTGTTTGTTAAGTACTAATATTACAGAATTTTAAGCCACATTAACTATATTACTACAGTATACTAAACTCAAAGTATTAAAGCTTGGCATGTAACTCATCTTGAACTGTTTGCATTACAGGCATGAATTATATCTCAATTTGTGCAAATTGTTGAGGAGAAGTGTGGTATTACTTTAATAAACAGTTAGACTTACATTTTATATTGTAGGTAATGAAATGGGACAATTTCCAACCCAAAGCAACTCATACCATAACACTTAAGCAAATGCATAACACACACTTAGAAAACCTAAGCAACTGCTTAGCATAGCAACTACCCACAACATCAGTATTGTGGCGATGACTTTTGAACAGGGAAGCAAGATTTGATTCTGCAATCTTTTGATTATAGCCCATTTTTATTTTCCTTTTTTAAAATCCAGCATTGGATTAGATAAATCCAGTAATGCCTCCATTTCATTTTCAGAGGATTAATTTCATTATCCCATAAGTCTTTGCGTATGTTTTTCCAAGACCTTTTTATGATAAACTTAAAAAAAAAAAAGCTAAGTGCGACTCTTGGGTTTCACAGTACAATTTGTTAACATACTGTAGTTTTAATTTTAATATTTCCACTTTCAGATGCTCATCAATGAGGCTGCGGCTCAATTCTGCATCCGTGATAATGCTCTGTTGTTACGCAGAGTTGAACTGTTCTCTTTAGCACGACAAGTGGCAAGAGAATGTGCCTACACATCAACATTTAAACATAACAGGTCAGGAACTAGTTTTATCTTGATTCTGAAATTGTTCAAATTTAGCTTTGTAATATTTGGTAAAGTAACTCTGATTTCTAATCACAGCTTTTACACGTCATTCTTTGAGGTCTGGAAGCATATTTTTTATTATTTGACCTATTGTCATTTTTTTTTTCACAAATAAATGCTTTAAATGACAATATTTTTCTATTTGGAATCTGTGAGAAATTATTTCAGTAATGTATAGAATAAAACAAAAAAAATGTTAATTTTTACTCAAACACATCCACAGAAACTGATAATTTTGTAACAGTCTCTGTATATGGACATATATATGGACAATGGTGCTGATGACACAAATAAGGTTTTATCATGAGGTTTTATCATGATACAGCAGTCTCATTATTTTAGGCCAGTCCTTAAAGGAGAAGTTCACTTCCAGAACAAAAATTTACAGATAATTTACTCACCCCCTTGTCATCCAAGATGTTCATTTCTTTCCTTCTTCAATCGTAAGAGATTTTGTTTTTTGAGGAAAACATTTCAGGAATTATCTCCATATAGTGGACTTCAATGGTGCCCCCAAGTTTGAACTTCCAAAATGCAGTCTAAATGCAGCTTCAAAGGGCTCTAAACGATCCCAGCCGAGGAATAAGGGTCTTATCTAGCAAAACAATTGGTCATTTCCAAAACAAATTGACAATTTATATACTTTTTAACCTCAAATGCTCATCTTGTCTTGTCTCTGCGATGCGCATGCGTAGTCTGTGCAATCCGGGTCAATACAGTTATCCTACATTGCTGTTTTACCTTTTTTTTTTTTAAAATACCCTAACTGTAGTTCACGCAGACTTAGACAAGATGAGCGTTTGAGGTTAAAAAGTATATAAATTGACCGAACGTTTTGCTAGATAAGACCCTTCTTCCTCAGCTGGAATCGTTTAGAACCATTTGAAGCTACATTTTAACTGCATTTTGGAAGTTCAAACTTGGGGGCACCATAGAAGTCCACTATATGGAGAACATTCCTGAAATTTTTTCCTCAAGAAACATAATTTTTTATCGACAGAAGAACAAAAGACATGAACATCTTGGATGACAAGAAGGTGAGTATCTGTAAATTTTTGTTCTGGAAGTGAACTTCTCCTTTAATCCCCCACAACCCTGCACATATTACATCTCTTTTGTCTGACACACTCATTTCAGGTCTTGGAGTCTCTACTAATGAACTGATGAGTTGAATCAGGTGTGTTTGATTAAGGAGACATGAAAAATGTGCAGTGTTGGGGGGCTCCAGGAAAGCAGAAACCACTGTGTTTGGCCAAACAATTGCGAAACAATCCTTTTTTCAGATTTTTTTTAGACTTTTAGTTGAGCAGAATCTCCAGTGTATTCAAAACATAATATAAGAAAACTGGTCCAAAGCACTTGTGTAAAGAGGAATTTATTGGAGGTACAGTGGTAGTGTAGCATAGTTCTTCTGGACCAAGGTTACCTTCTTGCTTCTCATCCTCAACCTTTATACCTGGTAACAGATGTGCTAAAAATATAAGAATCTGTCAACTGATGGAGAAGCACATTTGTGTAATCGGACACTTGACTTCAAACCTTAAAGTTATTGAGACCTAGGCATTTTCACAAATACCTGTCTGAAAGCTAGCCTCTTGTGTATTAATTTTCCTTATATGCCCATGAATATTGATAGAATGATTGTTTGACTTCAATACTTTTTTTTTTTTTTTTTGATTAAACCTTTTTCCAACATTTGAGCTGGGTTTGTTATGTTATTATCTCAGGACATACTCAGATGATTGTACTGCCTCTGTTGACTTTACTGCTCAGAAGAGAATCAAGCTTGATGTAAGTACATCAAGATATGTATCTATACATACAATTGTATAAAAGGTATACAGGACTTTCAGGAATATGCTCAGGTGAAGTCTGGGCAGATGCTTACACTTTATTAATAGTAACTTGACTGTTAACTATCAAACATTTAATTTATAGTGAAACAAACCAACTACTATCACAAACGAATAAGGCTATTATTAGAAATCAAGTACTTAAATCTGCTCGTTACAGGTCACAGATTCTGACAGACTGTCTAAGGACCCAGTAGCCAACAGTGACAACAGATCTACAGCAGATGACAACAGTCTTTCTGGAGAAAGTCTAGACAGTTTAACACAAGGTATGATTTTTTTATTATAAACACTGATATATTTACGACTGTCCAGTGTTTGTCAGTAAATCTTAGGCATTTAACCCCAAACCATCCCTGTCCCACATTCTATGTTGCATTTATTGCAAATGTCATAATGGTCACAACCACGCAGGACCACTTCACACATAAAGTGTAATCGCAGTGGGTTACTTTCCTTCTCTGAGACAATGTACAGATCAAGCATAGAGGATAACAAAGCAAATCCAAATTTGTGTCTGTTCATACTTATGTCAGGGTAAAACTTCATTGCTGAAAGAAACCGTAACATTTGATTGAGAGGCATGTTTGTCTAATTCTGTGTGTCTTGATAGATATCAGCCCTCAGTTGCACCCCTCCTCATCCCCTCACCCCCTCACCGACACCACTGGCCTCATCAACTGGAGTCGCCAGCTCATGCAACAAACTCTCATGGATGAGGGCCTCAGATTGGCTAGAATGGTGTCACGTGACAACGCAAGCAAAGTCAGCCTAGGGTCAGAAAAGAGAGAGATTTCAGGTGAATACTAGAATTCTGTCATGTTTTATAACATCCACGCTTCTCATACACCTACCACAAATAGGGTTTGAATTTCCCTGTTTAAACTTTAGTATTAAGTAAAAAGAGGGTTAGTAAAAAGGGTAAGTAAAAAGGGGTTAGTAAAAAGAGATGCTTACTTTCAGATTTTGTTAATTAGGAGGTAAAAACGTACATAAATTTTTATTTCTGTAACACTATTTTAAGGTGACATAGTTACATGTACGTACTATATATAATAACAGTAAATTATGCATGTAACTAACCCTAAACCAAACCCTAATTCTAACGTTCACCCTAAGAAAGTAGTACGTACATGTAGTTAATCAATATTGCTCAGCATTTGTGTAATCACAATGTAACAATGTCACCTTAAAGAGCAGGTCATATGTTATTTTAAAGTGTCCTAATATTGTGTTGGTGTCCCCAGCAACAGGTTTAAATGCATTTAAGGTCAGTAAACACTGTAATTTTCTCAGAAAATACATTTAATATTAGAGTAATTTCTCAATGAGTTCGAAACGATTTGTTTGAAGCAGCTGTCTATAAACTCCTCCCTTCCATAATTCTACTCTGTTCTGATTGGTCAACTGGCCAAGTCTGTTGTGATTTGATACAGAGTGGAGTACTTCAGCAAGTTAGCGAGCTCTACCATTGATAAAGCATGCGCCTTTACATAAAACAATAATTTAGTGCTCCAATCCTTTCTTAAAATAATGACATAAAAAACTTTTTTATACAACGCATAGTTCTGGTCCTTTATTCTGATTGGTTGAGCCGCATTCTAAGCTGTTGTAAATTACTCTACAAACATACACCTTTGTTTACATTTGTGTGTTGCTCGGCAACCACCTTGTTGCAACCACATCCGTTTCTGAGGAACTACATTGTTTAGCAGAACAATATTGTTTTTATTAATATCATTGCACTTTATTTGCTCTGTTTTATTTTGTGAAACCTTACTACGTATGGAATAACCATTTTATAAAAGCAATAAGTCCCGTTATTATCAGAACAGAATCAGTAAGACAGCAATATCTTGGTTTACCTGGAAACCTAAAGCTGCATTAGGTATACATCACATATTAACACAAAAAAACTTGCTTTTACAACGCAGAACGCACCGTCTTCTTGACAAGATGTAAGCAGATCAGACTGTTTGTAATTTGCGGGCAGATTATGCTAATATGTTACCTAGTGAGGTAGATCAGTAACAGGCAGAAGATTTGAAAATATGATGACTCGTTAAGGCAATTTAGAATCAGCTCAGAGACTTCATTTATCATGCACTTTTTTGATGCACTTTTTTGCAGACTGTTTAAATCTAAGGATAGCTACGTTACAGACTGCAAAAAATATATTTTTTGAAAACCCATATGACCTGCTCTTGAAAATAAACTGTAATCTTTTTGCTATATACTTTATAACAAGGTTGATTGGTTGAGTGTGACAAATACAGTCAGCAGCACAATTTACTTAAAACTGGAAATTATTTTAAAGGTGATCATTGTACTGTAGAAAGGGTCAAAAGTATATTACTTTTTGGGTTTTAAAGTTGTCAGAATTATGACATTGTATGATTTTAATTGTTGGATGCAGTCACAAAGTTCAAAGTCCCTTAAAGAAGTTGTTCACTTCCAGAACAAAAATTTATAGATAATTTACTTACCCCCTTGTCATCCAAGATGTTCATGTCTGTCTTTCGTCAGTTGCGAAGAAATTATGCTTTTTGAGGAAAACATTTTAGGATTTCTCTCCATATAGTGGACTTCTATGGTGTCCACAAGTTTGAACTTCCAAAATGCAGTTTTAAATGCAGCTTCA
Organism: Labeo rohita; assembly: GCF_022985175.1. NCBI lineage: Eukaryota > Metazoa > Chordata > Actinopteri > Cypriniformes > Cyprinidae > Labeo > Labeo rohita. Next base: position 525,902 of record NW_026129535.1, on the reverse strand, counting down.
AAGGACTCTAAATTATCCTAGCTGAGGAAGAAGGTTCTTATCTAGAGAAACGCTGGTTATTTCCAAAACAAATTGACAATTTATATACTTTTTAACCTCAAATGCTTGTCTTGTATTGCTCTGCATGTACTCTGTGTATTCAAAATCGTCCTACAATCGCTGTTTTAATTTTGTAAAGGGCATTTGATCTTCTTTACATGTTCACTTTGTAAACACTGGGTCGGTTCTTCTGCAGCGATGTAGGAGGATTTTGAAGTCGGAGGAGAAAATGAGATGGGAGTTTCTTGATCTACCCTAACTGTCTTGAACCAGATTACACAGAGTTCACACAGAGCTAGACATAAGCATTTGAGATTAAAAAGTATATAAATTGTCTTTTTTTTTTTAGAAAATAACCGATCATTTTACTAGATAAGACCCTTCTTTCTTGGCTGGGATCATTTAAAGCCCTTTGAAGCTGCATTTAAACTGCATTTTGGAAGTTCAAACTCATGGACACCATAGAAGTCCACTATATGGACAGAAAACCTAAAATGGTTTCCTCAAAAAACATAATTTCTTTGCGATTGAAGAAAGACATGAACATCTTGGATGGGAGTGAGTAAATTATCTGTCAATTTTTAAGTGAACTTCTCCTTTAAGAACAGAATAGTTCAGTTCTGTCATCATTTACCCTCATGTTGGGCCAAACCTGTGTGTCTTTCTTCTATGCAACAAAAAAAGAATAACTGGGGTTCCAAAAACAATGGACCCCATTGATTTTCACTGCACAGACAAAAAAGTCTTTTGTGTTCCACAGAACAAAGAAATGCATATAAATTTTTAAACAACATAAGGATGATCAAATTATGACAGAATTATCAGTTTTGGAGAATTATACTGTTTCATTTTTTATACATTTCTTTTAAAGGCTGCAGGTTTGCATTGATAGTGGAGAGACTAACAAACCTTGAAGAGTCTCTGAGGAATATGTATTATTTATGATTAATTTTACTCAGCCAATCTAGCTAGTCTTTAAGGATGGAATGAATCAAAGATTGTCATATTTGAGAAGCTCTTGCAGAGGCAAACATCTCAGTCAGACGTCGTCACTGGGGACCACAGAATACAAAACAAATGAGACAAGAAAACGCGTATGGGTGGTGGGGGCCACAGGAAGTGCTGTGTGGGTGATAAATTGGAGCCCCCCTTTCCCTGTCTGACGTCAAAGCTTATGAAAATATGTGAGAGGAGGGCGGATGGATGGATGGAGAGAAAGAGGGGGTGAATGAGTAGGAGGGAGTGAGAAGGGCGTCGCTTTGACTCAGAGAGACAGAGTAAAAATAAACCATGTGGGCAGTGAAAGGATGCAGCCGCTCTCTCTCTCTCTCTGTCTTAATGAGCAAACACTAGTGCTTCAGTTCAATGGAATGACCAAAAATGAGCTTTAATCAGTCTTTCTTTGTATTTTTTGTGTTGTCTCCTTCAAGCGAAAAATGCAAGTTCCTCATTTCATTGCACTGTCAGTCATTCTGCAGTTACACAGTCATTCCTCAGCTTGGTTCTGCCTTCACATAATAATACGAGTTTTAACATAATGTTTTATTGCATTGCTGTAATGTATTAATGTCTGCCGAAGTGTGGGAATTGTGATGTTCAAATCAGTAATAGCACAAGTAGAAATGCAGTGGGAAACCCAATGATGCAAACACTGACTCTCCCACTCTTTAATGTGCAGAACATAGTTAAATGAATGGTTCACTCAAATAATGAAATAATTTGCTGAAATAATTTGCTGAAAATGTATTCACCCTTAGGCCATCCAGGATGTAAATGAGTTTGTTTCTCCATGAAAACAGATATTTAGCATTACATCTCTTGAAATTTAGCATTACATCACTTGCTCACCAATGGATCCTTTGCAGTGAATGAGTGCCATCAGAATGAGAATCCAAACAGCTTATAAAAACATCACAATAACCCAAAATGTAACCCACACGACTCCAGTCCATCAATTAGCATCTTGTGAAATGAAAAAGTTAAAATAAATCAATTTTTAAGACATTTTAACTTCAAACCTTTGGTTCTTTTCAAAGTGCTAAACAATCCCTGCCAAGGAAGAAAGGTCTTATCTACCAAAACAATTGGTTATTTTATTTAAAAAATTACAATTTATATACTTTTAACCTCAAATGCTCGTCTTGTCTAGTTCTGTGATGTGAATGTATACTCTGGGTAATCCGGGTCAATACAGTTAGAGAAGGTTGAAAAACTCCCATCTCATTTTCTCCTCCCACTTCAAAATCGTCCTACATAGCTGTTTTACCTTTTGACCTTCTTTGCACGTTCACTTTGTAAACACTTGGGTCGGTACTTTGGAAGCGATGTTCAAAATCGTCCTACATCGCTTCCAAAGTACCGACCCAAGTGTTTACAAAGTAAACGTGCAAAGAAGGTCAAAAGGTAAAACAGCTATGTAGGACGATTTTGAAGTGGGAGGAGAAAATGAAATGGGAGTTTTTCGACCTAACCTAATTGTATTGACCCGGATTACACAGAGTACACATGCACATCACAGAGCTACACAAGATGTACATTTGAGGTTAAAAATATATAAATGGCTTCTTCCTCAGCTGGGATCATTTAGAGCCCTTTGAAGCTGCATTTAAACTGCATTTTGGAAGTTTAATTTGAAGGCACCATAGAAGCCCACTATATGAAGAACATTCCTGAAATGTTTTCCTCAAGAAACATAATTTCTTTACAACTCAAGAAAGAAAGACATGAACATCTTGGATGACAAGAGGGTAAGTAAATTATCTGTAAATGTTAGTTCTGGAAGTGACGTTCTCCTTTAATGGACTGGAGTCATATGGATTATTTATGGATTATTGTTTGTTTTTGTCAGTTATTTGGATGCTTATTCTGGTGGCACCTATTCACTGCAGATGATCCATTGGTGAGCAAGTGATGGAATGCTACATTTCACCAAATCTTTTGAAATGAGAAGAATTTTAAACTCGAAGAGGCAGAACAAGAAACAATAATTGCCATTTGATACCCAACACTCCCAACACTAGTCAAAAATTACTCATTCTCAAACTAAATAAATAACCATTTATATTCTCATAGAGATGGAAGAGAAAGAGAGGAGAGGATCGAGTAACAGAAGCAGCAGTCCATCAAACGCCAAAGACGATCCATAATTGACATTCTGCAAGTCATCATGTTGAACTCAGGTTGGATATCATATCTAAATGCAGCCGTGGTGTTCGGTTCGCTATGTTGAATTGTCCTGTTCTATATTTTGTACGCATTATTACTTGTATGCACCTTATCATGTTCTGTTAGAACATTTAAAGACATTTGGCGGAAAGTTGTTGTGTCTTTGCAAATGAAATTGGAAGCACACACAGATTAGCACAAGCAACAAGTGTTACAAATACATTCCATATTCTCTGTCAGGATACTTTGACTTATAAGTAAAAAAAGTCAGTAAAAAGCTTCAATGGTGCTAAATTTGTGTCAAACAAATTAGAGAATGAAACTGCATCTGTATCCATTTCCTAAACCTTAATTTATTAGCACAGATTACATGCTTTTTGTTCTAAGCAGAGCTGTGAGGCACTGTGATGAGGGTCTCATTCCATTTTCTTATTTTGATGGAATTCTAAACAAAAGTTTTGGAGGAGCATGTTTATTTAATCCAACCAATCACAACGCTAGAATAAACATATATATATATGCTCAAATACTTCATTATGTACAGCGAGCAAATACGTTTACAAGCCTGACCCTGACAACCCTGACACTAGTAAGTTACTGATGCAGTAAATATTAATATATCAACTCTAAGTGCACAATAAATTTTCACAAAATGTAAAAGATTCAAGTGAATCATGGGGGAAAAATAGTATTGTCACCGTTTAAAGGTTGAATGGTTAATGAATTTGTTAGAATTGTGCATTACAGCTCCATTGTTAGAAATACATCTGTGTTCTCTTCAGTGACAGATTATTTATTTTTTAATTTCTCAATAAATTATATTGTAATGTTTCTCATGTTTACTTTTCTACATTGTTACTTTTATTTTGCTAACAGTGTACAAATAGAAACTTTGTGTATTACAACATGCAGAATACTGCTGATACACTTTTATTCATCCACTGCTTTTTGTCTAAGGTAGTAACAGTATTGTATTATGAAAATGTACAGAGAATTTTGAGGTTTCTGTCTCATTTCTGACACACGGATCCACCACCCACACTTACCCAAGTCTCATCTCAACAAACCAAGACAGACGATGCCTGTGATTCACTAGCCCTTCCCTGCCATCATCATCATCATCATCATCATCATTATCATTATCAGTCTCACAGATAGAAGTCTTTTGGAAACCTGTCTGAACAAAGTCGTTACTGTTTAATGTCTATTTGGTGCCGCTTGTGGCAAATTTACTGGGTCAGTATCACTATAGAGTGCTTTCAACCCTCACCATACTTAAAAATTTGGTCTTAATTTCCCATTCCCATGTCATGTCATAAATAGTAGACACTCAAGTACTATATTAGCTGAGCTACCACACTTTTTTTTTTTTTTTTAGGTAATTATGGGTCATTATAAACCATAAGTTATTTCCAACCCCTCATGGACATATATATTACTGTTAAGTACGTTTTCATTGCAATATTAAGATGTAAATTATATTTTCTGAAAGGTGTAATGTCCCTTTCCTAAACATGGTTATTTGTTTGCGTTCAAATTATAAATACATAATAGATTTTATGTAAACCATATGTTTTTAAAGAAACTCATATAATCTGCTCACATATTTTTTCTTATTTGAAAAAAACTGATATTTGGATGCAGTTTTTTGTTTATATGTTATTGTCCCCACACCTAGCTATTGAACACACATGTATTATACAGATGTGATTCAATTATTATTTAAAATGTTAAAATATCAACAGGACAGGGTGGACCAGCACTAACTCACAAACTGCGGTCAAGCCAGCCGCGGTTCAGAAAAACACGGTCAAGCCAGCCGCGAATAATTTTAACTTGCGCGCATATTACAGTGATTACGGTAGTTTCAGTTTGCAGAGCGCTTTTCATTTAGACGCCCAGGACTGAGAGATAACACAAAATGCTCGTGAATTTTTACTTGCTTATTTATTGGCATTTCTGCTTTAATATCCGTGTTATTTATTGGTGACTTTGACGGTTGTCTGTTACAATATTTTTCTTAAATATTCACCTTTCAAATAATTGTTTTATGTAGATGAGTTACAGCAGAATTCGTAGAAAACAGACAAAATAACGTATTTAGTCTTTCTAAATACCAGAAGTGATTTTTAATTTGGTTTACTGTTCAAAAGTAACAGTTATTCTTCAATGAATGTTTTCTATAATGAGGTTTGACGTCTGCTTTGAAAGAAAGGGCAAATAAAAAAAATGTTCACAATGGAAAAAAAAGTTAAATAAAATGCATTTATTTCACTCCAGAGACCTATGAAAAAATAAATTCTAGTAAGTATGAAACGCCATGGTCAGTTTTTATCCCATATAATGTGCACACATTATATGAATAAAAAAAAAAAACAAAACAAAAAAAAACTTTTGAGATAAGATATTACTGCACTTTAAAGGGGTATAAAGACCCCATTTCTAATAAGTAGGAAAAAACAACCACCAGTTCTTATTCAGGATGTCCCATACTATACGCACACCACATATGAAACTATTTTACTGCAGCATTTTTGATATATTGGACATTATTACACTTTAGAGGGGTATAAAGACCCCATTTCCAATAAGTAGAAAAAAACAACCACCAGTTCTTATTCAGGACATCCCATACTTGTCACGCTTTCACAAAACAAACAAACAACGACGAAGTAAAACGTGAAAGTCTTTAATAATCCAAGGAAGCAGGGTAAACACAGGAACACAGGGTAGCAACATTAAGGTTCGACAAGATTAAATGGTGAACACACACAATAAATAGACATGGTGATTACAAGCTCAGGTGCAGGCAATTTGGGATAAACCAAGAACACAGAACAGCAGGGGGGGGAAATGGATGGGAGAAACCAACTCAAAGTCCAGGGGTGTGACATTACCTCCCCCTCCCGGAAAGGCGCGTCCTCGCGCCGACAAACAAGAGAACAGAAAATACCCAGTTTTAGGAGGAGGTTTTGGAGGAGGACGGACTCCCGGGAGGAGGACAAAGGATGAATTCCAGAGATGTGACGGAGTAGTAGGGGTGATGACAGAGGGAGGAGCCAAAGAGGAGATAGGAGGGATCCGAAGGAGGAGGAGCCAGGAGAGACCCAGACCGCAGCCAAGATGGAAACCCACGGTGGAGCCGATGGAGGGAGGAGTCATGGTGGAGAACAGGCTGACGACTCCAGGGGGCCAACCGACGGAGGTGGAGCAGGTGGTGGTAGAGCCCGAGGCGGAGACGGAGAGCCGATGATCCGGGGGTGACACCAAGGATCCGGAGGGCCAAGGCGGAGCCCAAGGCTCTGGCGACCGAGGCGGAGTTCCGGAGGGCCGCAGCGGAGCCGGAGCGACAGAGGACCGAGGCTGTGCCCGCGGGAGGGAGGAGGTCCACAGAGCCGGAGGGACGGAGCGACGAGGCGCAGCCGGAGGAGTGGAGTCCAGAGGCGAAGGTGGGGCGACGACTGACCAGGGCGGAGCCGGAGGGACGATGGAGCCCGGTGGAGCTGGTGGACCGACGGGCGACGGTGGAGGCGAGGGAGCTGAGAGACGGGGTGGAGCCGCAGGTTCGGAGGACCGAGGTGGAGTCCAGGACTCAGAGGCTGAAGGCGGAGATGACGGATCCTCCAGCCATGACGCCGATGGTGACTGGCAGGCCTGCGGCGAACCCATCGCACAGATGGTGAGCTGAGGGTGAGCAGAGGGACTGACAGGTAGCATTGGTGGCATGGCTGAAACCTTATGGTTATTTAACTGAGGAAACTGAGGGAGGGTGGGTGGGAAATTAGAGCCGGTGGATAGTTCGGAGATTACAACAGATCCAGTATTCACATCCTCAGAATTATATTCAGGTAAGTCGTTCTTCGAGCAATGTCCCAAAACCCCATTCCGCTCACCCTCAGCGGTGGTGCAGTGGGTAGTGCTGTCCACAGCACTCTCCTTTTCCACTGCTCCCTCCACCGTCATGGTCATTGTGGCCGGCTCACGCACCTGATCTGACGGCTCGTGCAACTCTGGCTCCATGGTGATCAGCTGCTCTGTCGCTCCTTTTAGCAATGGCACGCTGGTCGCGGCAGGCTGTAGCTCTCCGTCATCGGTGGGCTCTGGCTGGTACTCCGCGGGTCGGGGTGGTGATTGGCTGGGTTCCGGGTCGTGCTGCGAGACGTCTGTGTGATGTGACTGGATAGGGTCGTAATCCTCCTCCGCTTCGTCCAGACAGAGTTCTGAACCCCAAGCACTCAGTAAGATGTTAATATATTGCGTTAGGGTCCAGCATGGTTCACCTTGGGGCATGACGAAGCGGAGGTCATCATCCAGTCCACACCAAAATCCCTCCATAAGGCAGACGTCATCGCAGTTAGCAAGATGGCAAATGCTAATAAACTCCTCCACATAGTCCTCAAGATCCCTGCCATCCTGGAAGATATAGATGGTCCTTCCTCCCAGAATGGCATCTCTCCTCCTTGGGGGGACGTTGATGGAAGCGAGTTTCATGATGGAGTGAACTGGTGTAAACACGACGGAAACAAAAAGACTGAAAAAACACGACAAACAAAACGGGTAACACACGCAAAAAAAACTGTATCGGTCGAACCTTCTGTCACGCTTTCACAAAACGAACAACGACGAAGTAAAACGTGAAAGTCTTTAATAATCCAAGGAAGCAGGGTAAACACAGGAACACGGGGTAGCAACATTAAGGTTCGACAAGACTAAATGGTGAACACACACAATAAATAGACATGGTGATTACAAGCTCAGGTGCAGGCAATTTGGGATAAACCAAGAACACAGAACAGCAGGGGGGGGAAATGGATGGGAGAAACCAACTCAAAGTCCAGGGGTGTGACAATACTATGCGCACACCACATATGAAACTATTTTACTGTATCACTTTTGAGATATGGGGAATTATTACATTTTAAAGGGGTATAAAGACCCCATTTCTAATAAGTAGAAAAAAACAACCACCAGTTCTTATTCAGGACGTCCCATACTATATACACACCTCATATGAAACTATTTTACTGCAGCATTTTTGATATATTGGACATTATCACACTTTAGAGGGGTATAAAGACCCCATTTCTAATAAGTAGAAAAAAACAATGATCAGTTCTTATTCAGGACGTCCCATACTATACGCACACCTCATATGAAACTATTTTACTGCAGCATTTTTGAGATATGGGGCATTATTACATTTCAAAGGGGTATAAAGACCCCATTTCTAATAAGGAGAAAAAAACAACCACCAGTTCTTATTCAGGACGTCCCATACTATACGCACACCACATATGAAACTATTTTACTGTATCATTTTTGAGATATGGGGCATTATTACATTTTAAAGGGGTATAAAGACCCCATTTCTAATAAGTAGAAAAAAAACAACCACCAGTTCTTATTCAGGACGTCCCATACTATACGCACACCTCATATGAAAATATTTTACTGCAGCATTTTTTAAATATGGGACATTATTACACATTAGAGGGGTATAAAGACCCCATTTCTAATAAGTAGAAAAAAACAAATCACCAGTTCTTATTCAGGACGTCCCATACTATATGCACACCTCATATGAAAATATTTTACTGCAGCATTTTTAAGATATGGGACATTATTACACTTTAGAGGGGTATAAAGACCCCATTTCTAATAAGTAGGAAAAAACAATGATCAGTTCTTATTCAGGACGTCCCATACTATACTTACACCTCATATCAAACCATTTTACTGCAGTGTTTTGGACATACGGGGCATTATTACACTTTAAAGGCCTATAAAGACCCCTTTTCTAATAAGTAGAAAAAAACAATGATCAGTTCTTATTCAGGACATCCCATACTATACGCACACCACATTCGAAACTATTTTAGTGCAGCATTTTTGAGATGTGGGGCATTATTACATTTTAAAGGGGTATAAAGACCCCATTTCTAATAAGTAGAAAAAAACAATGATCAATTCTTATTCGGGACGTCCCATACTATATGCACACCTCATATGAAAATATTTTACTGCAGCATTTTTAAGATATGGGACATTATTACACTTTAGAGGGGTATAAAGACCCCATTTCTAATAAGTAGAAAAAAACAACCACCAGTTCTTATTCAGGACGTCCCATACTATATACACACCTCATATGAAACTATTTTACTGCAGCATTTTTGAGATATGGGGCATTATTACATTTTAAAGGGGTGTAAAGACCCCATTTCTAATAAGTAGAAAAAAACAACCACCAGTTCTTATTCAGGATGTCCCATACTATATGCACACCTCATATCAAACCATTTTACTGTATCATTTTTGAGATATGGGGAATTATTACATTTTAAAGGGGTATAAAGACCCCATTTCTAATAAGTAGAAAAAAACAATGATCAATTCTTATTCAGGACGTCCCATACTATATGCACACCTCATATGAAACTATTTTACTGCAGCATTTTTGAGATATGGGACATTATTACACTTTAGAGGGGTATAAAGACCCCATTTCTAATAAGTAGAAAAAAACAACCACCAGTTCTTATTCAGGACATCCCATACTATATACACACCTCATATGAAATTATTTTACTGCAGCATTTTTGAGATATGGGGCATTATTACATTTTAAAGGGGTATAAAGACCCCATTTCTAATAAGTAGAAAAAAACAACCACCAGTTCTTATTCAGGATGTCCCATACTATACGCACACCATATATAAAACTATTTTACTGTATCATTTTTGAGATATGGGGAATTATTACATTTTAAAGGGGTATAAAGACCCCATTTCTAATAAGTAGAAAAAAACAATGATCAATTCTTATTCAGGACGTCCCATACTATATGCACACCTCATATGAAAAATTTTTACTGCAGCACTTTTAAGATATGGGACATTATTACACTTTAGAGGGGTATAAAGACCCCATTTCTAATAAGTAGAAAAAAACAACCACCAGTTCTTATTCAGGACGTCCCATACTATACACACACCACATATGAAACTATTTTACTGCAGCATTTTTGAGATGTGGGGCATTATTACATTTTAAAGGGATATAAAGACCCCATTTCTAATAAGTAGAAAAAAACAACCACCAGTTCTTATTCAGGATGTCCCATACTATATGCACACCTCATATCAAACCATTTTACTGTATCATTTTTGAGATATGGGACATTATTACATTTTAAAGGGGTATAAAGACCCCATTTCTAATAAGTAGAAAAAAACAATGATCAATTCTTATTCAGGACGTCCCATACTATATGCACACCTCATATGAAACTATTTTACTGCAGCATTTTTGAGATATGGGACATTATTACACTTTAGAGGGGTATAAAGACCCCATTTCTAATAAGTAGAAAAAAACAACCACCAGTTCTTATTCAGGACGTCCCATCCCATACTATATACACACCTCATATGAAACTATTTTACTGCAGCATTTTTGAGATATGGGGCATTATTACATTTTAAAGGGGTATAAAGACCCCATTTCTAATAAGTAGAAAAAAACAACCACCAGTTCTTATTCAGGATGTCCCATACTATACGCACACCACATATGAAACTATTTTACTGTATCATTTTTGAGATATGGGACATTATTACATTTTAAAGGGGTATAAAGACCCCATTTCTAATAAGTAGAAAAAAACAATGATCAGTTCTTATTCAGGACGTCCCATACTATATGCACACCTCATATGAAACTATTTTACTGCAGCATTTTTGAGATATGGGACATTATTACACTTTAGAGGGGTATAAAGACCCCATTTCTAATAAGTAGAAAAAAACAACCATCAGTTCTTATTCAGGACGTCCCATACTATACACACACCACATATGAAACTATTTTACTGCAGCATTTTTGAGATATGGGGCATTATTACATTTTAAAGGGATATAAAGACCCCATTTCTAATAAGTAGAAAAAAACAATGATCAATTCTTATTCAGGATGTCCCATACTATACGCACACCACATATGAAACTATTTTACTGTATCATTTTTGAGATATGGGGAATTATTACATTTTAAAGGGGTATAAAGACCCCATTTCTAATAAGTAGAAAAAAACAATGATCAGTTCTTATTCAGGATGTCCCATACTATATGCACACCTCATATGAAACTATTTTACTGCAGCATTTTTGAGATATGGGACATTATTACACTTTAGAGGGGTATAAAGACCCCATTTCTAATAAGTAGAAAAAAAACAACCTCCAGTTCTTATTCAGAACATCCCATACTATATGCACACCTCATATGAAACTATTTTACTGCAGCATTTTTGATATATGGGACATTATTGTGGCTTAGAGGGGTATAAAGACCCCATTTCTAATAAGTACGGAAAAAAACAATGAGCAGTTCTTATTCAGATGACGTCCCATACTAATACAGTCAGTGTGTGAAGATAAGGTGAGAGTGACATCTGGTGGTGAGCGGATCCATCAACCAGCTTTTATTAAAAGGACGAGACAAAAACATGGTCGTACAGGCAGGGTCAAATGGTAACAAACAGGAGACTGAGGCAGGCAAGGCGGGAGAGAATAATCCAATAAACGAGCAAGAGTCCAATAGGCAGGCGGCGAGACAGTCGAGACGAGATGGCCAGGCGAGGGAACTAAAAGCAGGAGGTACAGGAGGGCCAGCAGGAGGCACAGGAGGGCCAGCAGGAGGCGCAGGGGCCCTCCAGGGCAGAGCAGGAACCCGCGTTATAGACTGGGACCTGGGGAGAACAGGGACAGAGGAGGCAGAATGAGGGGAGAAGCAGAGAGTTTGAGGAAGAACCCCGCCTCCCTAGGAGGATCTACAGCCGAAGCTGACACCTCAGGAGGCATTGGCGCGCCTTCTCCGACCGAAGAGAGCTCTGGAGCAGGCTTGTGATCAGACGGGAGCTCTGGAGCTGACTTGTGAACAGATGTGACCTCAGGAGCTGACTTGTGAACAGATGTGACCTCAGGGGCTGACTTGTGAACAGACGTGACCTCAGGGACACAGTGTGCAGCCCACACACACCAAGTGGCAACCGCCATTAAAGGAAGAGCAGCAGCGGGAGGTAGGGTCTCCTTACTGGTGGATTCAGAAGGCACTAATACCACTGGGATGTTGGCTGCCCGCACTGACGCTAGTGGTGGATCCAGTACGCTGGCCATCATGATAGGCCGTGATCTTGGGATGTCAGACGAGACATGGCGAGGCTCTGGGTGGTCAGACAAGACGTGATGGAGCTCTGGGCGGTCAGACAAGACGTGACGGGGCTCTGGGCCGTCAGGCGGGATGTGACTTGACTCTGGGCCGTCAGGCGGGACGTGACTGGACTCTGGGCCGTCAGGCGGGACGTGACTTGACTCTGGGCCATCAGGCGGGACGTGACTTGACTCTGGGCCGTCAGGCGGGACGTGACTTGACTCTGGAACAGCAGCAATAACTTCACTTGGCTCATGAAGATCAGCTGTGGTTTGACTTGGTTCGTGGAGATTAGCTGTGACTTGACCTAGCTTGTGAAGACCAGTAGTGAATTGACTTGACTCTTGGAGATCAGCAGTGACTTGACTTGGCTTGTGAAGATCAATGACTTTATTTGACTCAGGAACAACAGCTCTGACTTGGCTTAACTCAGGAACCACGGCTGTGACCTTGCTTAACTTAGGAACCATGGCTGTGACCCTGCTTGACTTAGCAGGAGCGGCCCTGACTTCACTTGGATTGTGAAGATCAACAATGACTTTACTTGACTCAGGAACGACGGCCTTGACGTTGCTTGTCGCAGGAACAATGGCCTTGACGTTGCTTGACGCAGGAACGACCGCCTTGACGTTGCTTGATGCAGGAACGAACGCCTTGACGTTGACTGACGCAGGAACGACCGCCTTGACGTTGCTGGACTTGGAAGCTTGACTGGACTTTGACCTTGACTGGACTTGGATGGCTTGCCTGGACACAGCTGAACTTGACTTGACACTGCAACAACAGCTTGACCTTGGAGGAACTACAGCTTTGGCTTGACTGCTTGGCCTGGGAGACACAGCTGTCTGAAGCCGTGATGAAGCGCCATTTTAGCTGCCCATACCGCCATTAGGGGTGAGTCCAGCACGTGAGCCATCATGACCACAGGTGGCGTCCGAGTGCTGACCGCGGGTTCTGGAATGGCGGCCATCTTGTGTAGTGGCTCAGGCATGGCGGCCATCTTGTGCAGTGGCTCTGGCGTGGCGGCCATCTTGACCGTGCTTGGTTTAGGAAAGATGGCTGTAACTTGACTTGAGACAGAAGCGTCTGTAACGGAGAGTGAAAGACGAGAGGCGAGCGGATCCATCTGCGAGCTTTTATTAAAAGGACGAGACAAAAACATGGTCGTACAGGCAGGGTCAAACGGTAGCAAACAGGTATATCACAGGCAAGACGTAGAGAGTAATCCGATAAACGAGCAAGAGTCCAATAGGCAGGCGGCGATACAGTCGAGACGAGATGGCCAGGCGAGGGAACTAAACACAGGGAACTAGGAACTCGGGAACTAGGGAACTAGGGAACAAGGAAACTAGGGAACGCAAACAATAATAATAACACAACAACACTCCGTGGCTTGCGATGGGAAAGACCGGGGCTTTTATAGCACTGCTGATCAGCGCGATGAATACTGGGAGATGTAGTCCGGGGTGTAATGCAACAGTCAGTGTGTGAAGATAGGGTGAGAGTGACATCTGGTGGTGAGCGGACCACGGAACACCGACCAGATTCGTAACAACTTACACCTCATATCAAACCATTTTACTGCCGTGTTTTGGACATATAAGATATTATTACACTTTAAAGGCCTATAAAGACCCCTTTTCTAATAAGTAGAAAAAAACAATGATCAGTTCTTATTCAGGACGTCCCATACTATACGCACACCACATATGAAACTATTTTACTGCAGCATTTTTGAGAAATGGGGCATTATTACACTTTAGAGGGGTATAAGGGGTAATAATGTCACATATCTATAAAACGCTGCAGTGAAATAGTTTGAGATAATGTGTGCATATAGTGTAGGATGTCCCATATACGAATTGGCCATTATATTTTTCAGCTTTTTAGAAATTAGGTCTCTATAGGGCTCTGAAGTGTAATAATGTCCTATATCTCCAAAACGCTGCAGTAAAATGGTTTGATATAAGTTGTGGATATAGTGTGACACATCCCCTATGAGAATTGACCATTGTTTTTTTCTACTTATTAGAAATGGGGTCTTTATAGGCCTTTAAAGTGTAATAATGTCCCGTAACTCCAAAACACTGCAGTAAAAGGGTTTGAAATGAGGTGTAAGTATAGTATGGGATGTCTCGTATAAGAACTGACCATTGTTTTTTTTTCTACTTATTAGAAATGGGGTCTTTATACCCCTCTAAAGTGTAATAATGTCCCATATCTCAAAAATGCTGCAGTAAAATAGTTTCATATGAGGTGTGCATATAGTATGGGACATCCTGAATAAGAACTGATCATTGTTTTTTTCTACTTATTAGAAATGGGGTCTTTATACCCCTTTAAAATGTAATAATTCCCCACATTTAAAAAATGATACAGTAAAATAGTTTCATATGTGGTGTACGTATAGTATGGGACATCCTGAATAAGAACTGGTGGTTGTTTTTTTCTGCTTATTAGAAATGGGGTCTTTATACCCCTCTAAAGTGCAGTAATATCTTATATCTCAAAAAAGTATTTATTTTTTTTAATTCATATAATGTGTGCACATTATATGGGATAAAAACTGACCATGGCGTTTCATACTTACTAGAATTTATTTTTTCATAGGTCTCTGGAGTGAAATAAATGCATTTTATTTAACTTTTTTTCCCATTGTGAACATTTTTTTATTTGCCCTTTCTTTCAAAGTAGACGTCAAACCTCATTATAGAAAACATTCATTGAAGAATAACTGTTACTTTTGAACAGTAAACCAAATTAAAAATCAATTCTGGTATTTAGAAAGACTAAATACGTTATTTTGTCTGTTTTCTACGAATTCTGCTGTAGCTCATCTACATAAAACAATTATTTGAAAGGTGAATATTTAAGAAAAATATTGTAACAGACAACCGTCAAAGTCACCAATAAATAACACGGATATTAAAGCAGAAATGCAAATAAATAAGCAAGTAAAAAATCACGAGCATTTTGTATGATCTCTCAGTCCTGGGCGTCTAAATGAAAAGCGCTCTGCAAGCGCGTTCTCTCTGTGTTGGTCCTGAAACTACCGTAAACACTGTAATATGCGCGCACGTTAAAATCAATCGCGGCTGGCTTGACCGTGTTTTTCTGAAACACGGCTGGCTTGACCGCAGTCACAAACACGGTGGATACAAAACGCAGAACACACAAAGCATGACAAAATATGACAATTAAACATTTATTCAGCTTCGAGCTTTGAGCTTCAATTAGCATATTAGTTAACAACAAACTGTGACTAGCTAAATAGTCTGGTTGTTAAAGAGAATTTAAACTTACATATTTTGAAAATACTGTATTCTAATCACTTCCGGCATATTTTATGCCGACAGGGTGTACATACTAAGCTTAGGAAAAGCAAGTAAGCAAACTCATACAAAGAAAATGTGTCAATTTAAAAGTCACCAACTTACTCACCTCAGCCGTTGAAATTCCCTCCACTAAAGAGACAAAAAATCTGTTGTCCGGATGTCGCTAAAGGGAATGGCCTTTTCTTAAAGGGGCGGATTCTCCATTACGACAGGGTGGACAATCATTCAAGGGACATGGACAAACTCTTCTTTTTTATTAAATAAAAATATCGTTTTTGTTACCAAATGGTCAATACACTCAAATTGAATAATCTCTTATTTAACAAAATATTAATAGAAGAACGAAATTTTAACATTTTATTATTTGACTATTCTACTCTCACTCAAATTTAATGAGCAGTGCAAGGAAAAAAAAAAATCCGTGTATCATTTGTCCATTCGTTTTTTGATTTAATATTGAAAGAAGAAACATGAGAACGCTCATGAAAACGGCTCCTTTTTCGTTTTTTCATTCTTTCCAGAAAAACGAAAAACAAGAATTCAGCTTGATTTTTCGTTTTTCGTTCAGGGGTGGAAAAATGAATAAACAGCTTGAATACTCGATTTCTACAAGTGGGCGGAACGAAACGCCCCTTTCCACCGATTAGTCAGCCGAAGATCAAACCATGCCCCCGTCAGTTCTTCCGCAGTTTCGCGCTGAATAATAGTCATCCGCTGCTGCAGTTGTATGGATAATTAACGCGTTTATTGTAACTTCATTTAATCTTTTTCTCACGAAACAACCACACTAACGATGGCTCGACACTACCCGTACCGGGGCAGAACCTAGACAGGGCTTTCTTCTATGCAGACATAAATTTACTTACGCTTTGCATTAGTTGGCAGGGTTTGATGGCCGTTCTTTTGATGGCAGCCTACCCTGGTCGCCAAATAAGTTAAAAAAATTAAGATACAAATAATTAGATTAGTTGTACATTAAATATTTTAAACACTAATACAAAAAGGAAAGAATAGCCATTGACTCTGTAAGCCTAACGTTAATAAAAAAATAAAATATAAGTACCCATGTAAAATAAAAATATGCTACCCTATTTAAAAATAGTGCCGTTATAAACAACATTTATTTTAAACGCAGAAAGGCATTTAGTTAATTACGAAGTTTCCATAGCCTCTTTGTGATTTACCTGCTAAAATATTTTTGTAAAGAAGGCTTCTTCAATCGGGTCCCAATATGCAAGCAAAATAACAGTAAGCAACTATACAAGTTACATTTTGCCTATAGGCTATTGTACAACAGACACATTTAATTAAGCATAATAACTTTTTATATGTTTGGTTGACGGTGCTTTAATAATGAACAGTGCATTGATACGTTGTGTGAGCGCGCGAGGCGCCAGCGCCATCATTTGAATTTCTTTCCTCAGCAGCGGAAACAACTTAGTACTCTGTCATTTAGTCATACAGATAAGAGCAGGACATCATTCGAAATGGAAAAAAAAATTCTTTTTATTTGTGTAAATTCAAAATGACAGCAAAATGCATCCCTTTGAACAATAAAGAAAACAACAGAATGCGCTGCTTTCCTTTAACATTCTGGCGTATGCCACAAATATGAACCATGACACAGCTGACGCGTCTACTTTTAACATGCTGCATTAAGGTTAGTTGACTTTAAATACATTATTAAGTTTTATTATTATTAAAGTTACTTTAGAATAAATCACAGCATGTTTCATGATAAAAAACGTGGCACTTTGAGAATAGCACACAGAAGAAAGCCCTTTCTAGGCTCTGCCCCGGTACGGGTTGTGTCGAGCCATTCGTCAGTGTGGTTGTTTTGTGAGCAAAAAAGATTAAATGTATTTGCAATAAACGCGTTAATTATCCGTTCAACTGCAGCAGCTGGAGGATTATTCAGTGCGAAACTGCGGAAGAACTGACGGGGGCACGGTTTGATCTTCGGCTGACCAATCAACAGAAAGGAGTGTTTCGTTCCGCCCACTTGTAGAAATCGAATATTCAAGATGTTTATTCATTTTTCCACCTCTGAACGAAAAACGAAAAATCAAGCTGAATTCTTGTTTTTCGTTTTTCTGGAAAAAATGAAAAAACGAAAAAGAAGCCGTTTTCTCATGTTTCTTCTTTCAATATTAAATCAAAAAACGAATGGACGAATGATACACGGAAGGGACACAGCACAATAACACGCATCATCCTACACAAAACTTTAAAAAATCTAGAAAATGTATCTAAAAGGCCAAATAATGCTATTGTTATGAATATAAAAACGTAGCCTAATATAACACACTCATAGCGTTTTTATGTTAAATTACCATGGCATTTATTATTTATTATTATTAGTTATTTATGTACAGGACACCAAAAGGCACCCTACAGTGATACTGACCCCACTCATTAATCAGTCTCTAATTCATAAATTGATTTCATTTGAGTAATATGCTTGTGAAGGCCTATAATTAAAGAAATAACCAAACATTAGAATCATGTCATTCAAAACCTTTAGGCCAATAAATTTCTTTATTCTGTGGAACACAAAAGAGGATATATTGAAAGTTATTTTGCAATGCTTTTTTGTCCATATGAAATCAAAATCAAAGGAGTCCAGTGTTGTATTGAATCCTTGTGACAAAAGACAAAATATTCAAGTGTTTTTCAGAAAAAAAGGAAATCACAGATTTGGAACAACAGATTTTTCAGTGAACTATCCCTTTAGGCTAGCTTTCTCAAGAAACTGAAACAGATATACTACAAGTGTTGTGTCTACAAAAATAGGAGGCAGGATAACTGGTAAGCATGTCCATGTGTACTGGAGTGCCTTCAAGTTTGATGTTTTAAAGCAATGAAACACAATCTTTTGTGAATACTAAAAATTAACATTAAGTAGCACGTAAACAAGACTAAAGACATTTGCCCATGTCATTTAAGCATCTTTATCCGCTGATGCCTTGTTGTCAATTATAGCATTGGTGTACATGTAAACACAACCACTGATAAACTAATGAGGTTTTACAGTATTCATGCTACATGTTGGTATGATCCATTGATTTCTCACATACTAACATTTTCCACTGTATTTAATCTGTAATTGCAGGACAGCACTGTACTCATATCATGTGGTTTATGGTAGTGAAAATGCAGCATTTGGGTAAAAACAGTAAATCATTCTAATATATAATAATTATATATTTATACCAATTCTACTGGTTCAAAACAGACACTTTTTGTGATGTAACCAAATAATTATAAGATAATAACAGGAGATAATTCATAACATGATAAATTAAAAAACAAATATGTTTTTGTTGTTCTTCTTGATTTATCATACTAAGCATTTGCACTACAGCTTTGTGTGCTGTTCAATTTAATAGAAAAAAAATCTTGATCATCACTGACCAAAGCTCAAATGGTTTTAAAATAAAATATACTATTGTCCATTACTGACATTATGAGTGTGCTCACCTGTCATCTCTTCTTCATTTTTAATGAGTTTGATTCCCATCATTGCTTTTCTTCAAGTCATATGTGTAGTGAGGTGACGCAGAAACTCTCCGCGGGTGCTTGTGTGTCCAGGAAATACAGCGTGACAGAACTCGCACACCTGCGACTGCAGCGTGACTCCAGACATGAACAGTCCTCCGGCTTGACTGACCAACTCACTGTCCAGAAAGGAAGATGACCAGGGCCTCTGTGGGACAGAGAAACATTCTTTCACACATGTCAGATATTTAAGAGTGTACTTATTTAGTAAGATCTTCAGCAGGAGGTGTGACTAGACACAATAAATCATAAGTCAAAAGCTTGAACCAAAGCTTACTAAACAGAGGTATGATACGAACCCGCAGCCTTTGTGAAGTCTGGTTAGCATAATAATGTTGTTCAACTCTTCTCAGGTCATCCCAGGCACTGTTTTCTGTCGTCTCTACAGGGTTGTGGAATTCTGCTTTATCACGGTTACCCTGTTTCTGATCTGGAACATCCAGGTTAAAATGCAGTTGGTTTAGTCCTCTGTCAATATGACTGAGATCATTACCAGCTGAAAAACAAACATTGCATAGCAGAAACTTAAGAGAGGAAACTCGATTTGAGGCTAAAAGGTCCACTGAAGTGCTTTGAAACATGCAGCGTTATTATATGTGTTGACTAGGGATGGGCGATATTGGCTTAAAAATGTGTCACAATAATTTCTAGTATTATTGCGATAACGATATCAATGACAATAATTCAGAGAATCCTGTTTCTTTAGAGAAAAGTATTATCTTTCCTATTTTTTTCCAAAATAGAGCATAACTGAGTACACATGTACAATGTAATGTTTAATTCACTGGAAGCTGGAGGACGCCCATGCGCCAGGGTTGCCAGGTTTTCACAATACAACATGCCTAATTCCTACTCAAAACTAGCCCAAAACTAAAATTGTAAAGGGATACTCCACCCCAAAATGAAATTTTTGTCATTAAACACTTACCCCCATGTCGTTCCAAACCCGTAAAAGCTTTGTTCGTCTTCGGAACACAATTTAAGATATTTTGGATTAAAACCGGGAGGCTTGAGACTGTCCCATTGACTGCCAGGTAAATACCACTGTCAAGACCCAGAAAAGTATGAAAGACATCGTCAAAATAGTCCATCTGCCATCAGTGGTTCAATCTGAATTTTATAAAGCGACAAGAATACTTTTTGTACGCAAAAAAAATAAAAATAAAAAATAACGATTTTATTCAACAATTCGTCTCCTCCACTTCAGCGTAGCGCCATTTTGGAGAGTATCTGCAAAATGCGTACTCAAATATACATAGAAAACTTGTCCGTGTGGTGTGGCTGACACAGAACAGCATATGCAGTTTGCGTCCAGCGGATCCTCTCCAAAATGGTGCTATGGTGATGTGGAGGAGACAAAATGTTGAATAAAATAGTTATTTGTTTTTTCTTTGGATACAAAAAGTATTCTCGTCGCTTCATAAAATTCAGATTGAACCACTGATGGCAGATGGACTATTTTGATGTCTTTCATACTTTTCTGGGTCTTGACAGTGGTATTTACCTGGCAGTCAATGGGACAGGTTTGGAACGACATGGGGGTAAGTGATTAATGACAAAATTTTCATTTTGGGGTGGAGTAACCCTTTAACTGAGGAAACTTGACAGTAAACATAAGATTGCTACAATATATGGTTTATCTGTGTTCTTCAAACAATCTTGGGTATTTTTATAAGGATAAAGTGTATTCATAATGCAATGCTAATCAACATAGCTTTTAAAACACTATAACATAGTATGATTTCTGCCTCATTCTTGGATATGAAGCCACGTCTGATCGCAAAAGGTTATAAGATATCGCCCATGCCTAGTGTTGACATTATTTAAACTAAAACAGGAATGCAGGCGGGACATATCAAGCAGTCCTGCCCCCCTTTTTTTTAAATAATAGCGTTTCGTTTTGTTTACAGCTTGGCCAGAGATGTTGAACTCGGTAAAATATAGCATTCTGTGTAGAATACAAATGGGACTGTGTAACGTGGGGAGGGAGACGAGAGGCAAGCGGATCCATTTGCAAAGCTTTATTTGAAGGGCGAGACAACGACATGGTCCAACAGGCAAGATAGACAACAGCAAACAGGTATTTAGGAGCGAGACACAAGAATAGTCCGAGAAGCAGGCGTGGGTCGATGATCGGCGAACGTAATCCAGGGGGGAAAAGCGAACGGATAATCCAAAGAGACAGGCGAGATATCCACAAGGCAGGCGGTGAGACAGATGAAACGAGATGGCCAGGTGAAAAAGCTAAACACTTGGAACTAGGGAGAAACGCGAAACAACAATGAGAACACCACAATACTCTGTGAGTAACAGGGGGAAAGTTCAGGGCTTATATAGGGCATCTGATTGGTTACAGGTGTTGGTGCAATCAGCGCGATGGGTGATGGGAAACATAGTCCGGGGTGTGATGGAACAGTCTGTGTAGTGTGAGATGCACAGCGACCTCCGGTGGCGGGCTGACCAGACAGGAATCATAACAGAGCCCCCCACCAAGGAGCGGCTTCCAGACACTCCACACAAAAAAACAATCCAGGGGGAACGGTGGGGCGGGAATGAGACAAGGCGAGGGTTGGAGGACCAAGTCCATGTGGAGGACCTGGAGACTGAGGCAGAGTCGGCAGAGCAGGAGCCCACCAGGGCGGAGCAGGAGCCCACCAGGGCAGATCAGGAGCCCTCCAGGGCGGAGCAGGAGGCGCTGGAGCCCTCCAGGGCGAAGCAGGCACCTGCGTCATGGACTGGGACCTGGGGAGAGCAGCCTCTGGAGCAGACTTGTGAACAGACGAGACCTCTGGAGCTGACTTGTCAACAGATGAGACCTCTGGAGCAGACCTGTGAACAGACCAGACCTCTGAAGCAGACTTGTGAACAGACCAGACCTCTGGAGCAGACTTGTGAACAGACGAGACCTCTGGAGCAGACTTGCGAACAGACGACACCTCTGGACACAGTGTGCAGCCCACACACACCAAATGGCAATCGCCATTAAGGGAAGAGCAGCAGCGGATGGCAGGGCTTCCTTAATGGTCGGATTTGAAGGCGCTGATGCCACTGGGATGCTTGCAGCCCGCAATGACACTAGTGGTGGGTCCAGCACACTGGCCATCACGATAGGCCGTGATCTTGGGGTGTCAGACGAGACGTGACCTGACTCTGGGCGACCAGCCGAGATGTGACCTGACTCTGGGCGACCAGCCGAGACGTGACTTGACTCTGGGCGACCAGCCGAGATGTGACTTGACTCCGGGTGACCAGCCGAGACGTGACTTGACTCAGGAACAACAGCAATAACTTGACTTGGCTCGTGAGGAACAGCTGTCACTTGACTTGGTTCATGAAGATCAACTGTGACTTGACTTGGCTCGTGAGGATCAGCTGAGACTTGACTTGGCTCATGGAGATCGGCTGTGACTTGACTTTGCTCTTGAAGACCAGCTGTGACTTGACTCAGGAACGACAGCTGTACCTTGACTGGACTTGGGAACAACAGCTGCAACTTGACTGGACTCGGGAACAACAGCTGCAACTTGACTGGACTCAGAAACAACTTGACTAGACTTGGAAACAACTTGACTGGACTTGGGAACAACAGCTGTAACTTGACTTGACTCGGGAACAACAGCTGCAACTTGACTGGACTCGGGAACAACAGCTGTAACTTGACTGGACTTGGGAAACACAGCTGTAACTTGACTTGATTCGGGAAACACAGCTGTAACTTGACTTGACTTGGGAACAACAGCTGTAGCTTGACTTGACACAGGAATGACAGCTTTAACTTGACTTGACTCTGGTATGGCAGCAGTGACACAACGGAGCTTTGACCTCGCCGCCATTTTGTGAACGGGCTCTGCTGTCCCCGCCATTGCATGAATGCGCTCCAGCGCGGCCGCCATTTTGAGAACGGGCTCCGTTGTAGCTGCCATTACGTGAGCGCGCTCCGGTGCGGCCGCCATTTGACGAGCGGGACTCAACACCGGAGTAGCAATCATTAAATCAGAATGTCCTGGGGTTCGCGGGCTGACTTGACTTTGCGGCTGTCCCAACTGCGATGCTGCGTTCCTCCTCCGCGACACCCACAGTGAATGACGAGCCCACGCACAATAAAGCAAAGTCCATAAATTGGGTGAGTGATGAACGCGGACCCTTGCGTCTGAGTTTTGAACCTAAAGGTTCGTTAAGACCACAAAAAATTTTAATTGGCAGATAGTCCAGGAGGTCTGAATGGTTAGCGATAGCCAGGAATTCGCTAACATGTTGCTCAAGTGTTTGTGGGCCCTGTTTTAGTCTAAACAATATTCTTGTTGTGTCCATACCTGTTGAATGTCCGTGAGTAAAGCTGCTGGATCCTTTTTTGACTGAGTATTCTGTAACGTGGGGAGGGAGACGAGAAGCGAGCGGATCCATTTGCAAAGCTTTATTTGAAGGGCGAGACAAAGACATGGTCCAACAGGCAAGGTAGACAACAGCAAACAGGTATGTAGGAGCGAGACAACAAGAATAGTCCGAGAAGCAGGCGTGGGTCGAAGATCGGCGAATGTAATCCAGGGCAAAAGCGAATGGGTAATCCAAAGAGACAGGCGAGATATCCACAAGGCAGGCGGCGAGACAGATGAAACGAGATGGCCAGGCGAAAAAGCTAAACACTGGGAACTAGGGAACTCGGGAAATCGGGAACTAGGGAGAAACGCGAAACAACAATGAAAACACCACAATACTCCATGAGTAATGGCTTTCTTTTTTCATGAGGGGGTTTGGCATCAGGGCATCTTTGTTTCCAAGCGGAACGTTAAAAAACGTGACATACACATATCCTGGAAATCCTGTATAATTCAACCAATCCGATGATGACTTAAAAACTCCTAAAGTGTTTCCACTTTTGTGTGCCATATGCATCAGACATTCAGCCAACTTCCCATGGGAGTGACGTCTAAGGCTGAGACTATGCGAAACCAAAAACCTTTTGCCCCAGTTGAAAGCATACTTACACTGTCTGAATCATTCCCTATCCCCTATAATGTCCACTACATGCCATTCACTGTACAGAAAAGTGACCGATTTCCGCCATAGTTTTAGCATCTATTTACAGGGGGCGGAGCACTTCAGGTTCTAGAGAGCATTTGACTGGACAGAAAGTCTGATGAGAAGGTGAAGAGCAGAGTGATGTCATCAAAATCGTTGATTCATATTGGCGGAAGTTAAGAGACTGTAAGTTTTGAATGCTTATCTTGTAAATGCAAATTTTGTAATTGTTTTATAGCACACTAGCTTATAGATAACCTTAAGGGCAACATATTCATACTGAAAGCAAAAAAAACTTACATTTTGATTTCATGGGGACTTTAAGGTCAAATTACAAAAATGGGACAGTTAGATTTAGAACAGAAAAATTCTATTTGTGTTAAGGCCTGTTCACAACAAGAATGATAACTAAAGATAACTATATTAGCATCTACTACACGAATGAACAATAATTTTGTTTATTATAAGCATACACTGCAGTTCTGTTGTCTTTAAATATTCTAACTCTTTTTTAAGCAGATGGATTCTAATTAGCTGTCAATGTTTTTATCGTTCATCAGCTGGAAAAAAAATCCAACTATGATTCCAACAATATTGTTCCTCTGTGCCGTTATTGTTACGCTGAAATTCTTTTAAATTTAGAATGGTTTTTAAAACTATATTATTATAGTTATAGTCCTTGGTGTTAACAGGCTCTTAGTCAAAGGTGGAATTCAAAACTTTCAACTGATCATTTTTTTAACAGACATAATGAGAATACTATACTTTGAGAGTCCAGTATGTGTGGTCCAGTGGGATGTCTTAACTCTTGTTCATGACATTCTTTAGGATGGAGCAGGTGTCCTGAGTTTTCCTCTATGCTTTGACACGGCTTCTCAAAGTTCCTAGCTGGAATCGTGGCCAAACCTGAAAGTTAGCGTAAATTATCATAGTGGATACAATCATTTATTACATTGTGACATTAGTAATACATTTAGTAAACTGTAGTTTATTTGTAAGAGTCATTTGACCTTGCTGTCGTTGTATTGTGTCAGAGAGATGTTGTATTATTGCTGCTTGTTTTAAGCAGAGTGACTGGAGACGGACAAACTCCTGGTACAGTGCTGCATATGCCTCCTCCATCTAGCAGTTATGAATGAAGTGATTTAAAAATAACAAAGATCAAAATGTCTTTGAGCTTGCAGTCTTGTAGAATTCTGTACAGAAAGATAAGAAAAACTGAGGAAATGTTTTACTAAAAATAGAAAGAAATTTCCATAATTATTAGTCTGGAAAAAAAGTACAAAATTACTTTTCATTGATCAGTGTAGTAAGGTGACTCAATTGAAACCTGTCATTAAAAAGCCTATTATATTAGCCAATTATGATTTTTATTTTATTTCTATTTTTTTTTTTTTAAATGCATTGGTACTTGCCATGAAACAAAAATGACTTTGAGACAGAGTGAAGTAAACAAATATACAAAATAGAAACATATGCAGATGTAAGTTTCTGAGTGTCACACAAATGTTGCTGTTTATTTTACCATCAAGAAATATAGGGCAGACCAGGCTGGTTTTTACAGAGTTAATTTCTTAATTTTGTGCTATTACAAAATTCTAACATCTGAATATGTAACCTCTTGACTTAACATTAAAAAAAATTACAGCATGTCAGGGTGAGAACATCTTTTCAATCGTTTTCTTTTTCTTTCCTTCCTTCTTTGTTTCTTTCACTTTTGCCTTTTCACAGGAGGCGATTTTCTGACTAAGGTGACACTTTTCTTGCTGGCAATTTTCAGTGGACTGACAGTTAGCTAGCTAGGCAACCACTGGCACACCTCAAACTTTTAAAATCATCCGTGTAGTGTTTTCCACCGCAACTTTACCTACACCACAGATGTCGACCGAAAGCACAAACATAGTAACCTTGCTTTGTTTGTACAAGTAGATATATGTAGCAAAGAAAATATATGTAGCAAAGAGCCCATGTGTACGTCATCGGAAATAGACTCATCATCACCATAACATCAATACTAATAAATTGATTGGATATACTTAACATTTCAAACTGAATGTCAACACGTTATTTTCTTAATAATATATTCATCTCCTGTCGCTCTATACTGTCATCGCAATACGTTTCTACATTCCGGTGGCCACAGAATGAAAGCGTAAAGAGGAAGAACTAATTCACATAGTAGTCTATATAACATCCATGCTTACTAATATCCAAACATCCGTGATCAATTCGGTACAATTGAAGATATCTTTTAGATCTGTCACTCTAACGACTCTGCGATGAAGTGTCAATATATGCTTTTAAAATGTACTAAAAGAAGCAAACAGTCACTGTCCGGAAATTAAAAACAGGAACTCGAACGGGAACCTCCCCCTGGGTCTTTAAAGTGACCCAGCACAGAAGTAGCACGTTACCTTACGTCTACACAAGCGTCCACACTTGAGGCGCTTGTGTGTAAATAAGATGTAGTTTCACGTCTGTATACCACCACATTACAGTACGTATTACTTAAATTATAATTGTTGTACTATTTGTAATATTATTTAATATAATTGCATTAATACAGCAAACTGTTTAATATCACAAGTTTCACATTTCAGCAGCACTGTGTACATCTGAGTCTGTTATTGTGTCCCTATTACCATAAATGATTCCCCATTTTTCACCAATGATAGCGTGATGCAAAATCTGAATCGAATTTAGAGTTACCTGCCTTTCATTTAATTATTTTGCTCACACAATTAGCCTATCATTTCTGAAATAACTTTATGCAGAAATACCAGGTGCAGAAACATCAAGTTATATAATCAAGAGAAACCCACAGAAAATTATGGGTGTGCTATTTTACACATGTGCAAGATGTAGTCTCCTAAACCTTCCTCCTAATTTTTTTAATACACGTAAACCAACAAATCAGGCATTAAAATCAGTATGAATTTAAAATTCACCTTATCAATTTAATAAATGCATGTTACAGATCTTATCATGAACAATTATTGTGCATATATTTAATTTTCTTTCTTTTTTTTTTTTTTAACAGATGTTTTCAAGTCCTCATGCTTCAAAATTTCACATCTGGACCTTCCGGGGGGAAATTAAAAACTGTATGCAGGACTTCTCCAATCATTTAGTCTCCTTAAACCCTGCCTCTGCAAGCCATATTCCACTATTTATAGAACCACAGTTAAATCTGCCTCCACTTTGAGTTAATGTCCACATCTCAACAAAAGTCAAACCCAAAAGTCAACCCTTAGGGCTGACACTTTATCTATGGAAGAGTTGCCTTTTTCCTCATCATTTGATATGT
This sequence comes from Labeo rohita, assembly GCF_022985175.1. NCBI lineage: Eukaryota > Metazoa > Chordata > Actinopteri > Cypriniformes > Cyprinidae > Labeo > Labeo rohita. The sequence goes on along the minus strand of NW_026129535.1, from coordinate 498,268 downwards.
TTTCATTCGGTATGTTTGGTAAGACGCAGTAAGAGCTGTTCTTTAAGTGGAGTGGAGTTGGGCTATAGCAAAGATGTAGGTTCAACCTACAGTGTCTTCTTTGTATGAGTTACTCCCTTAGCAGTCATTTTTTGGTAGTTTGAACACATGCGACCATACCAGCATGGGCTGATAATTTCATTTTTGGGTTAACTATCCCTTTAAGAGTTTTGTTGTGGCTATATTATAAAACTTGCCAATTGTTATAATGCACTTTTTGTAGTATTTCTTGACAAATAAGAGTCTCTCTGGCCAAACCGTGCCTTCCAACACAAGGTCTTTTTGTCAAGGTGTAGTTTTGTTGCTAACCACATCTGTCAGCATTTTGCACCGCATGGTGATTTCTTTCAGGTTTCATTTTCTCTATTACAACAATATATTTTAAAGACATGCCTGTCGGAAGTGAGCACACGTGCCTGAGACACTGGGTGGCACACACCATTGCCGATACTGTTGGGTAGTTATTCATTTTGTGATGTTGTCCATATGATGTTGTCCTCATTCTGAAATGTGTGCGGCAGCCATATTTTACAGGCTATATGTGGCTTCAGTTCCTCCTGTGTGGCTTGGTTGTTTATGTCTATGTACTATCTTTACTCTGTCTCTTGTGGTCTATAACACTGAATACTATGCTTGTTACTGGTGTAATCAAGGTTCTCTGAGTCAGACCAAGATTTTGGCTGGATCATAGTAATTGACACGTCATCAATCGAGGGCGACATATGACAAAAACAAAAACAAAATTATTGACACATACACAAGGCCTTTCTCTTTTCACTATATTTACGCAGTATCTGGCCACTGTTTACTGAACCACGTTAAACCAACAACCAGTTTTATTACTTATTGATATGTAATAAAACAATATACAATATGGTTCATTATATTTAGCTAATGTATGAGACACAGAACTGTTGTTTTTATGGTGTAAACATTTGGTTGATTATTGGCTTGTCTTTCAGAAGGATGTTGTCATCAACAGAGAGTAGTGGCATGATGCTTGGTAAAACTTGTAGACTTCCTTCAGTGCACTGAAGAATTTCTTGCAATTGCATGAGTCTACAAAACGTTGGACTTCTTCAGCTATGCAGTCCCACTTTGCAGTCCTCCATGACAGGATGATGGACCTTATCCTCTCCAATGGAGATGGTTTACTCCCATTTGACATTTAGAACGGGGTAAAGCTAGAATGTGTGCTTGTTTCTATTCTTTTTAACTTAACAGTCAAGCATTTTAAGTACTTCAGGAGCATCATTTCTTATGATAACTCATGCTGACGTTTTCAGCATGTGTCAGCAAAGTCAGCCATACTCTTGGTTGCCTCCACACAAAAGTTCTAAACCACAGAAACATCAAACTGGCAACCAAGATGAGAGCGTACAGAGCAGCCGGTCTACAGAATAGTCTTCTTTATGGCTGTGAGACCTGGACACTGTATACAAAGCACCAGAAACAACGGATTCTATCAGAGGTCTCTACGATCAATCATGGGCATCAAACAGCAGGACACAGTGCCAAATCTATAGGATTTGGACATTGCTGGCCTGGGCTGTGTTTCTCAAAAGCATTGTAAGCCGAAGTTGATTGTATCAATGGTCAGTGGTCATCAATAGAGCTACAATGCATTTCCCAAAAGCTTACAATACTTTTGGGAAATGCAGCCCTGGGCAGCAGCAAGGCCATGATCATGAAGGGCCGGCTTTGTTGGACAATCCATATTATACAAATGGACAGTTCACATATCCCGCATAAGATTCTCTGTAGAGCGCTGTCTCAAGGCCACTGGCATGATTCTTTACAGCCTCAATAATTAACAGAAAACTCTGAGCTGTTATCTTGACAAAATATAGATAACAGGAATATATGTGCAGCACACATATACGTCGAAAAAAATATGTATTTTATGATTATTTTACTTTCATGCAAAGATAGATTTTTTTTTTTTCACACCTTTTTTGGTTTTTTATTTGTTTTTTTGCTTATGTTTACCAATGGTGCCACTATTTGTCGTTGCTCCACGCTCCAGTTCGGTTGGTGGCGGTAATGCGCCAAAGACACCCAATACAACTCAAGAAGAAACAAGGGATTGTGGCAGATCTCAGGTCAGCTGCTAAACTGCAATTATTCCTGTGTGCACGTCATCAGTTTATGAACGCGTGTGTGTGCATTTACTGCAAAAGGTTTGTATGTTCACGCAATACTTTAACATATGCGTGTGATGCAGTTCGATTAATGTGTACAGTGGCACGTTGCATAATTTTCTTGATCGATTGTGTTTTGTGAAAGGTAACTCTAGTTAACCTGGCATTTGGAGTCTTATCCCAGCTATCGAAGGTTGCAGTAAAATTTAATTGTATTAAATAACCTGCATTTATTTGTTTTTGTAGGTGGGGATGGAAAACCATTTTTACATTGTTATCGTCTGTGCACTGATGTCTGTGCACCTATTGTTAGTCCAAGGAGCCAGACAGGGTCAAGACATAAAATGTGGAGGTATTTTAACTTTTTGAAAACCTTTTATAATTTACTGTGCATGTATGTATGTGTCTATGTATGTATACCTAGACAGCTATTGTGGGTTATTCGTCTTGCAGAAAAAAGAAACAAGGAATGTAACGCACCTTGATAAATGCATTTTCAAACTGTTTTAATGAATGATTGTGCATTTTGATTAAGAAATACTTCTGAATTGCATCATGCACATATTGTTTTCCCCAGCATGCAGGGCATTAGTTGATGAAATGGAATGGGCCATATCGCAAATCGATCCTAAGAAAATGATCCAGACTGGATCATTTAGAATTAATCCTGATGGCAGTCAGTCAGTAAAAGAGGTGACATATTTTAGTTTCATACTGACACAGTTTTTTTTTTTTTTGTTTGGTTTCTCTAACACCAACTTACAGATTTTTATCTACATGTATTTGTTTAAATGTGCCCAGGTTCCCTTTTCTCGCTCTGAGAGTCATCTGCTTGAACTGATGGAAGAGGTTTGTGAGAAGATGAATGATTACGGTGAACGTGTTGACCCTGCCACCAATCGAAAGACATACGTGAGACATACATCCCGTGATGGCACTGCCATGGACCTTTCTGATGTGGCCTTTGACTCCAGAGTCAGCTCTAGTTTAAAGTTTGCTGTGAGAATGTTTTCTTTTTTCTCCACTTCTTCACATCTTTATTTTTAAATCAAATTTTTGGCATGTGAATATTTTTATGGATCTTGTGAAATGTGATCCCCATTCTTTGGAATTATCTTTGGCTTTTTTTAACCAAATGTATACAATTGTTACATCGGTTACCATGGGCGACATTAGGGGGGGGGGCTAGGGGGGCTAGGGGGGCTAGGGGGGGGGCAAGGGGGGGCAAGGGGGGGCAAGGGGGGGCAGTTGCCCCCCCAGATGGTTAGTCATCCCCGTTGTCAGCCACACTGCAATTGGAGCGGTTTGCCATGCCCAGGCCTGGTTGTACGGAGGTACTAGACTGTGCTAAATACCCTCAAACGAAAGCAAAAGCAACTGAATATCTGGCAAAATAGCCAGACTCATTGTGTAGTTTAAAGAGCTTCATTGATTATAACAGAACTTGTGAGATCCCGATGAACTGAGATGAGTGACGCTTTTATTCATGATAATTAAGTGAGCGAGCTTTGCGCACTAGGCTATAATCCGTTCAGATTTTGTATGAAACATTATTTTTATACGGAGCAATGTTTCGGAAAGACATCTGCATATTTATACTGGATTCGTTCTTCACCCGGCTCTTGTCCGACAGCTTATCAGAATTTTCGGCCCGAGTCCGACCCGAGCCCGTCTTTTCCCCCTCTTCTCCAAAACAGCTTATACTACTGTTTCAGCTATTAAAATGAGTGATTATATTTCGTTTTTTTTATCAAGTTAATTTAAACGTTTTGAAGCATTTTTTGTTCCTTACATATAAGTTTTTGTTTTTTAAAGTAACGACAAAGCGGCCAGCGGAAGACTGATCATAGTCTGTTTGATCAATTTTGCCTTCTCAAATCATCACGACTTGCCTAAAATAAAATATCTACAGATATAAAACAGTTCAAGTATAAATCAATGTTAGTTTAAACGTTAAACCTAGATAAATGTGTGCTATTAGGCGCATATCCAATCATTTGTGCGGAGAGTGGAAGGAAGCTAAAGCCGCTTTGCAGAACATGGAGGCGCCAGCGCGATCACTTGCGTTTTTTTTTTCAGTGGAAACCATTTTAAATATTCATTTTTGCTGATAAAAGTAAGAATAATACATCATTCCTAAATGTAAAGAGTTTACTTTTATTTGTGTGCACTCACAATATCAACAAAACGTTGCAAATGATGCTTCTAACATAAAGAAAACAAACATAATGCGCTGTCTGTGGTCTCAACAGGAGCGCTTCACAAAAATGAACCGAAACTCAGCGAATACATAACTCACAGACATGACACATATATCTATAGAAAGCTTGAAATTATAACTTTACGAAATGAAGTAAATCGAAAACAAAAACTATTTCATTATGTAATCTTTAAGGATGCATTTCTCTATAAAGGCGCATATAAAGAGGAGATGGCGAGTCCGGATCGGCAACTTCATCCTTGCCACACTGACTCAGAAAACACTAGTTTATTAATGAACAATTTTAAAATCTCCTTACTGTTTCCCCCCCGACACATTCATGGTAATAACTTTTGCCGGTGCTTTGCGGCAAGCTTTAGCCTATTGTGTGCGCTTGAGCGCAAAACTGTTCCAGCTGCGCTGAAGGCGCGTTCACTGCTGCTGACAGAGACACTAAACGCCTTGCGAGCCGATCTCGAAAGTGAAAGCAAAAGTGAAGTCTCAAGTTGTTTCCACCAGAGCGGATTTTTTTTTTCATCGCCATATTTGGTGGATGTCTAAGATATAAAAATAAGAAGAAGCCTAAAACAGGCCCGAAGCCCGTCCCGCGTCTGAACTATGACGTGAATACTGGCCCGAAGCCCGGGGCGTAAAGAAGTCGGGGCCTGTTGGGCTCAGGCTGCAATGCAGGGCTCTACCGGGACATATCAACCAGTAGCCTAATTTCATTGCCAGTAACGGACGGTTAAGTTCAGGAAGGAAGGGTATGCGATTTAAGACAAAATAGTCCCACAACTGATCGTTCATTTTTTTTTCTTAACGTGTTTCACCTTTAGTAACAACGAATCAAAACGGATACATTTCACGTGACACGGGAAAAAGACACGGAAAATCAGAAAAGCAGCGTGCACATTTGGTTAAAAATGAAAGGCTGTCAACTGACACTTAAAACGGGGAGCTTTGCCAGATTCAAGAGTCAAAAGTACCTCCACAGTTTTAGTAAACGCTGGCAACCTCTTTAAGTTGTTCTTGACTGCGCTGTAATGGCTGCTTTGGTGCGTTGCAATATGGTAGGGGATTGTTTTGATGCTTATGCGATTTTTTTTTTCTTGCCCCCCCTGACTCAAGAGTCAAATGTCGCCCATGTCGGTTACCTTTTTAAACTAAAATGTTAAACACCTATTAGCATTACACAGGGATGTGAAATACATTATTTTACTTTAAGATACTTTAAAGTAAGACTTTCATTTCTAAGTTTTTTTTTTTTCCTTAATCTCTTTTATATTATTACTTGGTTATCGTTTTCTATTAATCTTTATTTTTAAGCGAAACCTTAAACTATACAGTTGTAATAATTGTATTTGCAATTAGGATGCATTTTGCTGCTGATTCAATGCAACAGTTGTACACTTTATGGAATGCTGTTTGAAAAAATTTCTGTATCAGTTTTAGAAATGGTCTTGCTTGTGTGTTTTTTCACAGTGTGAAACTATTGTTGAGCAACATGAGGATGAACTTATTGAATTCTTTGCTCATGAGACTGACAACGTTAAAGACAAGCTCTGCAGTAAGAGGACAGGTAATGCTGTAAATATGGATGTAAAATTAAGTATTCTTTCATTTTAAACTGATCTGTGAAATTCACATGATATCTTTCTCTAGATTGTCTGAAAATCTTTTATTACACCATAGTCATTAGTTGCATAACTTGCCTACACAAGTGCTTTTCTTTCCTTTTAAAAATATTATGACAATACCTTTTCAAGCATATTTAACAAAACATACAATATTGTGTAAAATATTCAGATGGTCATCTGGAACATTTTTTCTTATTATACTTGCAATATGTAATGTTTTTTCTCCTTCCACAGATCTTTGTGACCATGCTCTGAAGATACCGCATGATGAGTTATAACATGAGCCGAGCACATCATGACTGCTTTACCATTGAAGAACAATGCATTCACTTGTTAAACATGAGTAAACAGACTGATTCTCTTACTTGTTGAGGACGCTGAACATACAGAGATCTACTTGATGTTAGGCAAAACATTACATAATGTACTTGACCCTATGGGTTAACTGTTGACATGTTCAACTGTATTAATGGCGTTACCATCAAAACTGTTCATTGTCATTAATTAAAGCTGACTTTCTACAGCTCAACATGAGATCTCTTTATGAGTCTCTCTAATGGCATACTATAATATTTAAATGTCTTTGGATGAACTAAATTTTTAATTTAGAAGATAACTTGCAGTATATTTATATATAAGCACAGATAGAGGACCTCTGGAGTTCCTGATACTAGTGGTGATTTTGTGTCTTGATGTTTTCTCAGGTCATGAATCTGATCAGATTACTAGTCCTCAAGTCTTAACCAATTAGGTTACCACCTTTTCATAAGTAAGTGAATATAAGTTAACCCAGTTTTATGTATTCATTTGTTTTCCACCCACACATTATTGTATTGGTTGTTGCTTCTAAATTTATCAACATTCTTTGAGTCGGATGAGTCATCCATTTTGGACCATGTTGTATTTGTAGTTGTTTAATGAAATGTTTTATTAGTGTAATATACTTTAATAACAAGAAACCCCTTTCTTTTAAATGCTATATTGTCACGTGTGAATCTTTGTGACAAAAACAATCTTTTATATATATATATATATATATATATATATATATGTATTTATGTATTTATTTATTTCCCCCTAATTTACATTATTGAGCCTTAATTGTTAATGGGAAAAATCTACACATTTCATATTTTCCTAAAGTTATGGTCCTACCTCAGGAGGTTGAAAAATGAGAAAATATTTACAAATGTGTGAGGATATCTTTTACAATATTTTGTATAGTCATTTATTGATGAGTGTCAAAATGCCAATACCATTAAATCAAATTTTTGGCATGTAAATATTTTTATGGATCTGGTGAAATGTGATCCCCATTCTTTGGAATTAACTTTGGCTTTTTTTAACCAAATGTATACAATTGTTACATCTGTTACCTTTTGAAACTAAAATGTTAAACACCTACCAGCATTACACAGGGACATGAAATACGTTACTTTACAGTAAGACGTTCATTTCCTCTCTTTTTTTTTTAAATTTTTAAAATCTCTTTTATATTATTACTTGGTTATCTTTTTCTATTAATTAACTTCTATCGGTTACTTTTTTCGTGTTATGATATTTGTCTGTTTCATTTTTGTTAAGCAAGAGATTTGTGCTGGCCAGCTTAAAGTCAAGTTGAGCATCAGGAAAGATGCCGCTAAAATTATTCAATAAACTGCTCATTTATCATAACTTCATCTCCTGCTTTCTGTTACTTTTCTGTTACATCCCTGCCTCTTGTACTGTTAAAAAATTGACATGACTAGTTTTGGAAAGCAGGTGAAATTCAACGTTAACTGCTTTTTGATGAGAGACAAAAGTTTGTATTAAGTTTTGGATATTGAACAAAACCCTATAACCAAGGCTTGTTTTTACACATATGTACAGTATATACATGTATGTAATCTGTAAGTATATAATCTCTGCTTTACTTAAGAGCAAGATTTTCAAGTTACTGTTTACATGTATAAATGTAGGCTTTTTCTTTTACATTTGGTGTCTTGTGTCATGCAACACTGTCTCTGTCTCCCTCTCTCTGTTCTGTCTGTTTTCTGTTGGGGATGGAGAGGACATAGATTAAACTTTATTGCTACATTTACTACTGTAAAATACATTTACATTAATTAATTTATCAGACCCTTTACTTATTTATGCAAAAATATTTATAAATAGTTTTCATATTAGTAAACATGAATGATATGTAGGGTAAGATGGGGTAGTACAAAATCTCATTTTAAGATTTAGTCAGCTGAAACAGTTTTAAGGTTATCTGATGTAATTTTATGAGAAATTCACAGTATCTATCTAAATGTTAAATTATGACTAGTTTAATTCTGTAAGACACTTTTACTAGTTGAAATTAAAATAGCTATATATAGTAATGCTTTGGACATTAAATGTTAACATATCCGTGTTAACCTTGTTTAGAGATCCATTAGGTTCAATCATTTGTAAGCAAGAACTGAATAAGACATCAGACCATAGTATTTAATCCAACAAAAGAAATTGGTGAACCCTTCTCAACATGGCAAGGTGTTCTAGATTTTGTTCAAGATTTCGATGTACAGGTAGCCTAGTGAAAGTGTACAGTATCTTTATATATTTGATAACTGCTAACAGAGCTAATGAACACTGCATGAGCCTCCTGTCTTATAATTCCTATTTTACAGTAGATGGTGCTGTAAACCACCAGGTTCATATTACAGCGCAGTTGAAGTGGTGGATCCACTAACTGTTCACCCTTCGTTATTAACGCTAAAAAAATAAAGAATCATTACCATATCCTAATGAAAAAACTCCGACCTTACTAATCTGAGGAGATGGGAATATTAAAGATAAGCGAGCAGGTAAGCGTCAAGAACTATTTTTCGCTTTAGTTTTTTCAGAAGCATGGCAAGGGCAAGCTTAGTATGACTTGTTCAGCAGTATGTTTCAGTTAGATTTTTAATAGACTTACACTGGTAGTATACACAGCTAAAGAAAAATGTCACTCTAAAATTAGTTATACGGTACCTGTCAAATCTGTTACGCTGTCAGTTAAAACCCACATGTCGTTATTTCAGTATCTGATAGTTGACTTTAGCAGTGGATTAAAATCTTTAAGGAGATACATTTCTTTTATTTCTTTATTGCAGATATTTTGAGTATGTTTATTTAAGACGTGTTGTATATGCCTACCGAACACTGATACAAATGATAAAACGAAAGGCTTATAAGGATATTTACTGTATAATATGGATATTTCGCCCAAAAATTAAAATTCCGTCATTTACACATCCTCAAGTTGCTCTAAACCTGTATGAATTTGTTTGCTCTGCAGAACATACACACACAATATTTTGAAGAATATGGGTAACCAAACAGTCAATGGTCCACATTGGCTTCTGTAGAATGGAAAAATAAAATAAATAAATAAATAAATACAATGGAATTAAATGAGGGCCATAAAATGTTCCCATTTTAACTTCCATTATATTTCAGATACTTAAAGCTAGTGGAGGCAATATTTTTAAGCCAGAATTCCCACCCCTAATAATTTATTTTCCAAAGTGTGACTACACTGACCGTTCTGTCTGTCTTTCTCTCTTTTAGTCACTCCTGGTCCAGGCAGTATTTAGCCAGAATGCAGAAATGGTGGACTTTTTATTGGAACAAAAGGAAGACATCAATGAATTGGTATGCAGTTTCGTCTTGAAGAAACAATGTTATTTGAAGAAACAGCTTGGTTCTAATAAATTCCATTACTCCTTTTAATATTATTATTATTATTATTTTTTGTTGCTGTTGTAAGAAACCATAAATCCACATATAATAATGATGTAATAAGGTTTATTAAAAATATGTGAGAGTGAACACAAGTTTTTCTTTCAAAATTACAACATAAGGTACAGTCATTCAGTTTGTTGTTTCAGGACCAAGAGTGCCGCACTGCATTGCATGCTGCTGCTTATGTGGGTGGTGTTTATATCATGGACCTTCTCATCAGTTCGGGTAAGATCAGGTATTTCAGGGTGTGCAAAATTTTACATACAAAGGTTTTTATATAGACTAACAGTTACAGACATAAACAGACATAAAAACCCCTCTGGTTGTTTTACATGATTGACGAGCATGAGTGTTGGTGGAGTGAGTGTGCTTGCACCTACATAGAAAGAGATAACAAACCTAACAAACCATACATCGATGGAAAGCTTATTTATTCAGCTTTCAGATGATGTATAAAGCTCAGTTTTGAAAAATTGACACTTATGACTGGTTTTGTGGTCCACGGTCACATATATTACTTTCTTTTGCTCACCAAGACTGCATCTATTCAATCAAAAATAAAATATAAAAGGAAATATTGTGAAATATTATTACAATTTAAAATTCTACAATAATAATTTAATAATCATAATTGTTTGAATATTTGTAATTAATTACTGTGTTGTCAAAGCTGAATTTTCAGCATCATTAGAGTGTCACATGATCCTTCAGAAATAAAAAATTCCTGCTTAGTTATTGTCAGTTATTATTGGTGCTCAGTTATTAATAATGTTTCTTATTACTATCAGTGTTGAAAACTTTTTTCAGCTTAATATTTTAATAGTTATTTTAAATTGTCATACAGTTTCACAGTACTACTGTTTTTACTGCATTTTATACAAAAAAAAAAAAATAAAATAATAATAATAATAATAATGATACAGCCTTGGTGAGTATAAGAGACTAGGCATTTTTGTAGGACATTTTGTCTTCAACACTTTCTGTTTTTGTGCTTGATTGCCTATGATTTTGTGGTTGTAGGTGCTGATGTTAATGCTAAAGACCAGGAGTGGCTGACTCCTCTGCATCGGGCAGCTGCCTCACAGAATGAAGTAAGAGAGGATTTTTAAAAATCGCTTTGCTGTTTATTGTGTTTTTGTTGTCTCTCATTTTATATTATTTAAATGCAGAGATCTGTTGAGCTGCTGCTGAGAAAGGGAGCCGAGGTGAACGCACAGGACAGGTTTTGTCAGACGGCACTGCATGTAGCTGCAGCCAGCAGAGCGATAAAGTGTGTAGATATTCTGATTCCTTATGTGAACAGTCTGAATGTAGCAGATCGCTTTGGGAGAACTGCTGTTCATCACGCAGTCCACAGTGGACATGCAGAGGTATGGCATAAGCTGACACTGAATAAAGTAGACATTTCATTGAGGATTTATCTGAAACACCATATTACTGAAACATTATTGTTAAGGTGTAGATGTTAGGAAAGAAAAAAAATTCTTGAAAACTAATTAATAATGTCCTTAGACAGTGACCCTGCTCTTAAATAAAGGGGCCAACATGAGTGCCAGAGACATAAAGGACAGACAGCCTATCCATCTGGCTGCTTATCTAGGTATCTGGTCCTCTGACTCTGAATTCCTGCTTCAATAAAAATGTATATTATATAGAATTTTGCTCAGAATGCATTTTATTGTAATAGTGTGCTATCTTATTTAGACTGATTGTGTTTGTTGAGCAGGGCGTCTGGAGGTTGTGAAGCTCTTAGTAGCATGCAGTGCAGATGTGTCCTGCAGGGACAAGCAGGGATTTACCCCTCTACATGCGGCTGCTCTTGGTGGACACACTGAAGTGGTCAAGTACCTGCTGAAACATGGAGCAGAGGTGAGGAATTATATATTAGTGCTTAATTCTACATGTGACACTAACTAGAACAGTTTTCCATCACGTCTGTTTAGATTTTGTTCATGCTTTATGCGGTTAGTTCATGTTTATTATATGATTTTGATATCTTACCTTAATTTTTAACCTTTCAGAGTCATGTCTTTTCTGATATATGTTACGTGATCTCAAAAAATGTGAACTGGCATACTACTTTAAATACAAAGAAAGTCAGCGAGTTTCAACATTCTGTTCCAATGATGAAGAAGAAAAAAATTCTGTTCCACATAAGAAAGAAACGTATACTGGTTTGGAATGACCTGAGGGTCAGTAAATGATGACAGAATTTTATGTTTGGGTGAATTGGCATTTTACACTTTTAAAAAAGGGTTAATTTTTAAAGCATACTGCATTTTTAGAACCCATTTTTCCACAGTAAGTAATGTGCACTAATGACTTGTGTACCAGATACAGTTAGAAAGCAAACTGAATTTTGATTTTTGTTTTAGATTGACGAATCAGATCGTTCTGGTAACAGTGCTCTCCATATGGTGTGTTACGCTGGGCAAGAGTTTGTAGCAAGTGCGCTGGTTAACTGTGGTGCTAGTGTTAACCATTCAAATGTACAAGGCTGCACACCGCTGCACCTGTCTGCTGCCTCCGCTGATGGAGCCCTGTGTCTGGAGCTGCTGGTCAATAACGGGGCAGATGTTAACATTCCGGTCAGTAGACTGGACTCGACTCACACTCGAAATTAGCAGATGGTTATTACAATATTTTCCTCTAAACTTTGTTGTTTTGATTTCAGAATAAAGACGGGAAGAGTCCTTTGCATATGGCTGCCATTCACGGACACTTCACCCGTTCTCAGATACTCATTCAAAATGGTAAAGCCAAGCTCAAAGCACAAACGTCAAGACATTAATGCTAGTTAGACTAGATTTTACAGCAGTATTTTCCTGTAAAGCTGCTTTGAAACAAAGTGCGCTTTTCTTTTTCTTTTGTAGGTGCAAAGGTGAAGTGTGTTGATAAATATGGTAATACTCCTCTTCACTCTGCTGCTAAACATGGTCATGAGTTGCTCATCAGTTTACTCTTGAATAACGGTGGAGATGTGGCCAGGTGTGTTTTTACAAAACCATTCAAACACAAAGGCTACTGTGGCAGAACAGACACTTTAGAATGTGTGTCCACTTTCTTTGTATCTCCTCTTGCTGATGTAAAAAAAAACGCTTTCACTTGCTTTGGACAAACTCAAAGAAAATCAGAGAAAAAAACTTGATGGTATTTCTTATGCTTTTAATGTTGCCAACAGTATACTGCTATCACCACTGACTGAAAAATGGGACAAACATTCTTTAAATCAAATGTAAATTCCATTTTATTATAGTTGGCATGTATGTTGTATGTATATTGTATGTTGGTATATTCACACAGTTTAGCCAGTATTTTAAGTAGTGTTAAATTTAAATGTTTGTAGAGAAAAACAAAATAAATACTGACATGCTGCTATTCCAAAAGTTGATATTCTAAGAAAGGACCCTTTAAATAAATTGAAACCTTAGAATGACCCTTTGAATGCATGTAATATCTTCAGTTTATCTTGAGAATATTTTTAAGATATATTCAAATGCTTATTCAAATTGTAATATGCTTTTGCAAAAACTGTCCACGATATAGGCGAGGCAATAATGGGATGACTCCATTGGATTTGGCAGTGTTTTACGGATTTTCAGACTGTTGCCGAAAGTTACTCTCCTCAGGTAAAAATCATACACATATAAGTGACATTTATATTATTAATTTGGCAGATGCTTTTATGCAAAATGATGTACAAAGCAGAAGTTTTATCTAATTTCCTTGACATTAAACCAAATATGTGTCAACTCTCTAATAGTGTATGTTAGTCTAACAAACATTTTCTGTCAGCAGGGTTTGATATAAACACTGTGGACAGCCTCGGAAGGACATGTTTGCATATAGCTGCTTCAGGCGGGTATGCTAAATGTCTACTACTTAAGTGCCTAATGGTTTATAAGATGTATTTTATATTTAATATTCTATTTAGTTATAGATCCTTTGGGTTTTTTTTTTTTTTTTTTGACAGAAATGTTGAATGTCTTAAGTTGTTGTTGAACAGTGGTGCTGATCTGAGTAAAAAGGACTATTTTGGAAGGTAACATTTTTATTAGTCAATAAAAATCTGATATATACTGTATTTACAGTGTGAATAGGCTTAGTGACCTAGAAGGAGTGCAGCATTTTTAATTGAATTCTTTACAGGTCTCCTTTGCACTATACATCAGTGAATGGCTCATATCTGTGTACAGTGGCTCTGGTGAAAGCTGGAGCTGATGTTAATGAACTGGATGTGAATGGATGCAGTCCTCTGCACTACGCAGCTGCTGTTCAAACCTCACACAGGTATGATACTGCTTATAACACTGCTTTGGAAAGTATTCAGAGCTCTCCATTTTTCAATTTGTTACATTGCTGTCTTATGCTGAAGTGCTTCATTTTTATAATGACAGAGCAAAAAACAGATTTGTGAGAACTTGTGAGAACATGTCTTTTCTTCTCTACTCTATGTTGATCTTCTCTGCTGTTTATTTCCATCACTTGTTCTTTAGTCAAGTCCAGTCTAGTCTTGTCTTGCTCAATCCTCTTTAGCTCTGGTCTCATTTTCTGTCCACCTGCCGTATGCCAGCTGTTCTCTAGTTTTTTACTCTGGCTTTGGTTTGTCTTGCCTGGTTATAGACATGTGCATGTGCCCCAGATACTGCACTCACTCTACCCTTTCTCTCTCTGATAGCTCTTAGTCATATTGACACTATTGCCCATCTGATCGGCAGTAGAGATTTAGGAGGTCATGCTTGGATGTCATGAAGAGGAGTTTTCCCTCTATTAAATATGCTGTGGAAATGCTTATTGCTCAGTTCACGAAGCTGGTGGGCAGTCCCACCAGCTCTGCTTTGGTCAGGAAGAAGCACTGCCAGCCGCAGCTGTTCCTCGAAGAAATCCTCCCGTACTGTAGATCTCCACTTTCCCCTTCAGTCGTTTCACTACGACGTTACATATGGGAACTCGCTTGAGAGTCCAATCATCTCCAAGCCTTATTCAAAAGGCCAATGAACATTCATGAACATTGGCGAGTGGTATTTGCATGCCGAGCCACTCCCCCGTATATACGGGTATATAAGAAGGCGGCGTGCAACCACTCATTCAGACTTTTGCTTTTGGAGCCTCGTCTTCTGAGCTATTTAAAACAAAAAAAAAAAAGAAAAAGAGTTCCTGAGTTCACACTCTCTCTGCTGGCGTGCTGCCGAGCTACTAAAAGAGCTTCATCTAAAAGAGCGTTCGGCAGCCGCCAGCCTAATCCTGCGGGCTGCCGTTTTCACGGCATCAACGCCTCCCGCACTCCAGCGAGCGCCCCGTCTGAGTGCACGGTTGTGCCGCGGTTTCTCCCTGGGCGGACCGGGATTTCAAAAGAGTGAATTTCTCGCGGCTGTCGAGGACATCTTCCCGGTATGTCTCTCCGGCCGTGCGCTTCCGGGTGCGGTAGTTTCCTCGCCTCTTTGGACGGACGTGATCGCTGTCTCACGTGCCTGGGCCGAGAGCACGCTGAGGCAGCGTTCACGGATGGTACGTGCGTTCATTGCGAATGTATGTCCATGGCTGTGTTAAAGTCCCGCCGCTCATTCATGAGTAGGCACCCCTTGTTGTCTTCCCGCGGTAAATCGTTGAGCCGTCAAGGTTTTTCGGCTGCCACGGCGAGGCACTTGGGGGACATTCAGGTGACTATGCAGAATGTTCCGTCGGCCCCCAAAGCCCCGCGGACTTCTGCGTCACCGCGCAGTCCCGTTGAGCTGCTAAAGCAGTATACCTCCCCGTACAGCGGGCTGGGTATCTCCTTTTGCGCTCCCCAGGAGATCGAGATGTCTGCTGCAGCATCAGAGGGAGAGTCTGACGATGAGGCTGACGACTCAGCGGGTCGGTACCCCTCTGCGGTTGCCGCCCCGTCTGAGACAGATGCTGAACTGTCGGCTATGCTCCTCCGAGCCGCCAAGGAGATCGGTCTGGACGTGCCCAAAACAGCTCCGGCCGATCCCTCTAGGCTGGATGATTGGTTTCTGGGAGGGCTCCCCGCGGCACCGCCGCGCTCTCCCCAGTGCCTTTCTTCCCGGAGGTGCATGAGGAGCTGGTGAGGACTTGGCGAGCCCCGCACTCTTCTCGTCCACGTCCCAGCTCCTCTCCCCTCGCCTCTCTCGACGGCGGTGCAGCCCGGGGTTATGAGGCGGTCCCTCAGGTCGAGCGCGCTGTCGCGGTGCATCTATGCCCGCCCGGCGCTGCCACCTGGCGGGATCGGCCCCATCTCCCCTCCAGGGCGTGTGAGTTCTCGTCCGCTCTCGCGGGCCGGACTTATCACGCCGCTGGACAGGCTGCCACCGCCTTGCACGCTATGGCCACCTTACAGGTGTACCAGGCCAAGGTGTTGAAACCTGCACGAGAGGGGTTCTGACCAGGGTGCAATGGAGGAACTCCGCGCCGCCACCGACTTCGCCCTCCGGGCTACGAAGGTGACGGCGCGTTCCCTTGGTCAGGTGATGTCCACCATAGTGGTCCAGGAGCGACATCTATGGCTGACCCTGGCCCAGATGGCAGATGTCGACAAATCACGGTTTCTCAACGCTCCTATCTCCCAGGGCGGCCTATTCGGCGACACCGTCGAGGACTTCGCCCAGCAGTTCTCGGCGGTTCAAAAGCAGACGGAGACGATTAAACACATTCTGCCCCGCCGCGACATTCCAACCATGTCCGCAGGGCCCCAACCTCCGCCTGCTCGTCGCCGAGGGTGCCCCCCCGCGGCTTCCAAACAACCAGCTCCGTCCCCTGCTAAGGTACATGACACCAGATTGGCAGCCCGACATCGAGCTGGCCGTGGGAGAGCGGCGCCGCCCGCGTCTCAGGGACCCGTCACCCGCAAAAGATCTGCGAGCGTCCCCTGACGCGGGCAACCCGGAGGTGGAGAGAATCGCTCTTTGGGGGATGACAACATCAACGTCCCCACTCCCGGTGGAGGGCCGGGAGCTGTCACAGGAAGAGTCAATTCTCTCACCTCCGGGGTTCAGGCCCCGAGTTCCCTCTTTGAGCAGCGCCCCAGAAGTGTCTCCTCGGATTCGGACTCGGAGCCTGATGTCGCCAGCGCGGGAACCAGGGAAGAAGGTAAGCGCTGCCCAGTGCAGTCTGACTTTTCTCCAGGATGTTCTTCCTTCTGGGATCAGTCCCCTTCCCCTTCCCCCCCAGGCTGCCCCACTGCGGTCACGTCGGTCAACGTCCCTTTGATACCCCTGGCGACCAGGCTGGGAGCCTGGCTTCAGCTTCCCAGCCCCTCGCGGTGGTTGATTCGGACGGTACGTCTCGGCTATGCGATTCAGTTCGCCAGGCGTCCGCCCAGGTACAGAGGCGTCCTTTCCACTTCTGTCCATTCGGACACACATGCCGCTGTGCTTCGTGCGGAGGTTGCAGTCCTGCTGGCGAAGGACGCAATCGAGCCTGTCCCTCCAGCCGAGATGAAGTCAGGGTTTTACAGTCCTTACTTCATCGTGCCCAAAAAGAGCGGTGGGTTAAGACCCATCCTGGATCTTCGAGCCCTGAATCGGTCCCTTCTCAGGCTGCCGTTCAAGATGCTCACGACGAAGCGCATGCTAACATGCATTCGTCCCCAGGATTGGTTCGCAGCCATCGACCTGAAGGATGCGTACTTTCACGTCTCGATCCTGCCTCGACACAGACCCTTCCTACGGTTTGCTTTCGAGGGTCGAGCGTATCAGTACAAAGTGCTTCCATTTGGCCTCTCCCTCTCCCCGCGTCTTTACGAAAGTCGCGGAGGCTGCCCTGTCCCCTCTTTGGCAGACGGGCATTCGCATCCTCAACTATCTCGACGACTGGCTTCTCATAGCTCACTCACGAGATCTGTTGTGCGAACAGAGGGACTTGGTGCTCCGGCACCTCAGCCATCTGGGCCTTCAGGTCAACCGAGAGAAGAGCAAACTCTCCCCAGTGCAGAGGATCTCTTTTCTCGGTGTGGAGCTGGACTCGGTCAGTATGACAGCCCGCCTCATCAACGAGCGCGCGCAGTCAGTGCTGAAGTGTCTGGAGTCATTCAGACACAAAACAGCGGTCCCTCTCAAAACATTTCAGAGGCTCCTGGGGCATATGGCAGCCGCAGCCGCAGTGACGCCGCTCGGCCTGCTTCATATGAGACCGCTTCAGCGCTGGTTACACGATCGAGTCCCGAGATGGGCATGGCACCGTGGCACACTCCGGATTGGCGTTTCCCCGCAGTGTCGCCGCCTGTTCAGCCCGTGGTCAGACCCGGCCTTCCTTCAGGCCGGAGTCCCCCTGGGACAAGTCTCCAGGCATCTTGTGGTATACACGGATGCCTCTTCCACGGGTTGGGGTGCTGTATGCAACGGGCAAGCAGCATCGGGCTCCTGGACAGGACCTCGACTGCAATGGCATATCAATTGCCTAGAGTTGTTGGCTGTGCTTCTGGCCCTTCGTCGCTTCCGACCGACGTTGCGTCACAAGCACGTGCTTGTTCGCACCGACAGCACAGCGACTGTAGCCTACATCAACCGTCAGGGTGGTCTACGCTCCCGTCGCATGTCACAACTCGCCCGCCATCTGCTCCTATGGAGTCAAACGTGGCTGAAATCGCTACGTGCCGTTCACATTCCAGGAGAACTCAACCGTGCAGCTGACCAGCTCTCACGGCAGTCCACCCATCCTGGAGAATGGCGACTCCACCCCGAGACAGTCCAGCTAATTTGGAGCCATTTCGGGGAGGCCCAGATAGATCTGTTTGCTTCCCCGAATCCTCCCACTGCCAGCGGTTCTACTCCCTCAACGAGGCTCCCAACAGCCTCGGCAGGGACGCACTGGCACACAGCTGGCCTCCGGGGCCCAAGTACGCCTTTCCCCCAGTGAGCCTCCTTGCACAGACACTGTGCAAGATCAGGGAGGACGAGGAGCAGGTTCTGCTGGTTGCGCCATACTGGCCCACCCGGACCTGGTTTCCAGAACTCATTTCCCTCGCGGCAGCCCCTCCCTGGAAAATCCCCTTGAGGAGAGACCTTCTTTCTCAGGGGATGGGCACAATTTGGCACCCGCGCCCCGATCTGTGGAACCTGCACGTCTGGTTCCTGGACGGGACGCGTCAGACCTCTCCGGCCTTTCACAGGCCGTGATAGAAACTATCACTCAGTCCAGAGCCCCCTCTACAAGGCAGACTTATGCGCTGAGATGGGGTCTGTTCGTCGACTGGTGTTCCTCTCGCGGGGAGGACCCACAGAGATGTACGATTGCAGTAGTGCTTTTCTTCCTGCAAGAAAAGTTGGAGCGCAGGCTGTCCCCTTCAACTCTCAAAGTGTACGTTGCTGCCATTGCAGCGTACCACGATGCAGTGGATGGAACATCCCTAGGTAAGCACCAACTCATCGTGAGGTTCCTGAGGGGTGCGAGAAGGGTTAATCCCCCCAGGCCGCACCCCATACCCTCTTGGGACCTCTCCGTCGCCCTCCAGGGCCTGCGGGAGGCCCCATTTGAGCCACTTGCGTCAGTTGAGCTAAAATATCTGTCACTTAAGACAGCGCTCCTGACCGCACTGGCCTCCATCAAGAGGGTAGGGGACCTACAAGCTTTCTCTGTCGACGAAGCGTGCCTAGAATTCGGGCCCGGCGATTCTCACGTCATCCTGAGACCCCGGCCTGGTTATGTGCCCAAGGTTCCCACCACGCCTTTCCGCGATCAGGTGGTGAACCTGCAAGCTCTGCCCCTGGAGGAGGCAGACCCAGCCTCTGCGCTGCTGTGTCCAGTTCGCGCTCTGCGTATATACGTGGACCATACTCGGCACTTCAGACGCACCGAGCAGCTCTTCGTCTGCTTTGGAGGTCAGCAGAAAGGGAATGCTGTCTCCAAACAGAGGTTGGCCCATTGGGTGGTAGATGCCATCTCCCTGTCGTACCAAAACCAGGGAGAGCCATGCCCCTTAGGTGTTCGTGCCCACTCCACACGGAGTGTTGCCTCATCCTATGCGTTGGCTCATGGCGCCTCTCTAGCAGATATCTGTAGAGCTGCGGGTTGGGCGACACCTAATACCTTCGCCAGGTTCTACAACCTTCGCGTAGAGGCCGTATCCTCCCGTGTCTTAAAATAGACATCACAGGCGAGCGGGAGTCCGGCTGGTGTCGGCTTGCTGCGCCATTCCTAATGGATCCGTGCGCTATTTCCCTCGGTTGTTCCCTCCGGCGAACCTGGGTCCTCCATGCCCCGCAGTCAGGCCTAGTGCGGAGTAGTGCTTGTCTGTGCTCCGGTTGGGTCTCCTTCGCCCAGCAGGTTGTGGCAACATGTTTCAGTATTTTTCCACGGTCAGCCAGAGGGCCGATGTTTCCCTCGTATATCCCTAAAATCTATGGATATATTGAATTTCTTGTGTTCCACATGTAGAGATTTCATGTGCTCCGCCCCCCCAACTCCTGCTTCAGTACAACTGGCATCCCTGTGGGGCCCCCTATTGGCCCCCAGGGCGTTGGGAAGGTTACGCTCATATCCGTCTGCTGACACGTCCGCCTGTCGGCACGCGGTGTGTTGCGTAACGCGACGTCTGGTTCGTGGCCTGTTCCATGGGTCTGTTCCCATATGTAACGTCGTAGTGAAACGACTGAAGGGGAACGTCTAGGTTACGTACGTAACCCTCGTTCCCTGAAGGAGGGAACGGAGACGTTACATCCCCTGCCACGACCTGACGTCGCGCTGACGCCGGGCTGCAGCTCGGCTCCTCAGCAAAAGCCTGAATGAGTGGTTGCACGCCGCCTTCTTATATACCCGTATATACGGGGAGTGGCTCGGCATGCAAATACCACTCGCCAATGTTCATGAATGTTCATTGGCCTTTTGAATAAGGCTTGGAGATGATTGGACTCTCAAGCGAGTTCCCATATGTAACGTCTCCGTTCCCTCCTTCAGGGAACGAGGGTTACGTACGTAACCTAGACGTTTTTTATGGGATTTGTGCAATTTTGATTGTATGAGGGTGTGTGCACTTGGTGTTGGAATGAGAGACAAAAATAATTTTTGATTTGACTGTTGGACAAATGACAATAAAGGTATTCCTATCGCATTGGGCTTCCCCCATCCAGCAGCAATGTGGTGATTCTTATGGCAGTGGATTGTTTTATCAAAGAGTTAAACTAAATGCCCCTTCCAAAGCTTTCTTGTACTAAAAGGGATGGCTTGTGTCTCAAACATGTGGTTCCTGACAGGGGTCTTAGTTTATTATTTTCACTGCCATTATTATTATTAGGGGCCAAGCACCGAAGGTGCGATGGCACCTATTGTATCCATTAGCGTTCTTTTTCTTCTTCTTCCTCCGCTCTGGAAATCTATTGCAGCCCATAGAACCGCTTGTGGGAAAGTTGTGAAATTTGGCACACTGATAGAGGACAGTCTCAATATTAACCACAGCAAATCTGGAGTCTCTAACTCAAACTCCATAGCGCCACCACTTGTCCAAAGTTTCACTCATGTTTATGCGAATAACTTTTAAACTGTAAGGCACAAAAAAGCAAAATGCATTATAACAAGCATGACCTGAGTCTGCCTACAATGTTTCGGTGTAGTGCCTCCTACTGGTCAGAAGATATGAAAAATGGCTATTTTGGCTTATAACTTCTCAAAGGTTTCGCCGAAAATCATAAAAACTGTGACTGTCTCTTTATATTCAGTGCATCATGTCAAGTCGAACCATACCCAGTTTTCCCATGTCAGCCATTTTGGGCATCAGCCATTGTGCTATATTTTACAAATGCCTTGCCATATCATTATCATTGAGAACATCAATACCAATTATGCCATAATTGGATGAACTTCTGTCCACTTTTTTGATTTATGCTAAAAACCTACTTTTTCAAACTCCTCCTAGACCATTACTCTGATTTTCACCAAATTTGACGCAGATCATTTTTAGACCATGCTTCAGACCAAGTTATGGATTTCGTGTCGATGTACAGTAAGAAACGGTTTTTGTTTAGCGCATTAACAAATTTGCTGGAAAGATGCCAAACTGCATCTGAGGCTGTATGTCTGGAAAGCTTTGACATATTTACAGCTTTTTATGTGCCATTGCCACCTCTCACTGACCATGCAATATCAATTTGGTAACAGCGCCACCTATTAGTCAAGAGTACTAAACCATTCATTAACCATTCATTTTTAAATTTCCAAAAATGCTTAGAACATTTCATTGCATTAGCCTATTGTAATGAAACCATTATCTCAAAATATTCCTTGGGTGATGCCGACAACATATCGTTCAATTGTCTGTTTACACTAACCATACCACATTGATATGATAACAGTGCCACCTATTGGTCAAAAGGGATAACCCATTAAATCATATCACTAGTGGTTGTTTTTATGATTTTTTTGTTTTACCAATTTTGACTAAAAACATCCTAAAATGTCTTTAATTCCTCATTGTTTCAGTTGATCTGACACTCCATTCCATGCTTAGCTCCTCATTTTGTCTCTGTAGTACTTGGCCCCGTAATTGTTGCTTGTAGCTATATTTATTATTTATTATTATTTTTAAACTGCCCTCTGCCTTTGGGTCCTTTTCTTATCTCACGACAGTTATAGTAAAAACTGAATAAAAAAAATAAAGACTTTAATGTCATTTTTGTCACAACATCAGAATTGGGATTAAAAATACCAATTTCAATTCAAATCTCAGCATCAGGAGTAAACTTCTAAAGAGAGAATGAAGAGGAAGCTAAAAATAATCTAATAAAGAACTTGAATGATGATTCATGTTTCAACAGAAAAAGACCCAAATTCAAAATGGTTTATGTGAAATAACAATACAATGTGAACCAAAAAATTAATATAGTCATTATGTATGAACCTATGTGACTTATCCTCTTCTGTGGAAGACATAAGGAAATGTTAATGAAAGTAATGTTTGCCTTATTCTGTTATAATGAATAGGGACTCTAACTTTCAAGTGTCAAAAACAATGCATAAGTAATCCATACAATTAGTTCACTATATTTCAAGTCTTCAAAAGCCATAGGTGAAGATTTGTGTGTGAGGAAGAGATTAAAATCTTAATTATTTTTGTAAAACCTGACATCCACCCTTAATGATTTAATGTGAGATGTATATACCACAACATATTTATTTATTTGACTAATTTCAAATATGACTTTATGTATGACTTTTTGACCTTTGTGTATATTTTTTCCCCAATAGAGTTGAGCAGAACTGTCCTGACAGACAGTCCAGCAGTGATAGTGATGAGGAAGCTCAGTGGTAAAGCTTCTTTTGGGATTTGAAACTAAAATGACTAAGTGACATTAATAGTACGTGGCCCCTTATGTGTTGTGTGTTCTTACAGGTGTTTGGAGTTTCTTTTGCATAGTGGTGCTGATCCATCACTGCGTGACAGTAAAGGCTTCAGTCCAGTCCACTACGCAGCTTCCTGTGGTGACAGACACAACCTAAAATTTGTAAGTCACAAAGGTTAAGAAAACCAAAAGATTTGGAAATACTCTTATCATGGCATACCATATATTAAGTAAATTATGGGATATGTGACATGGGACACTTTCACGTGGTATTCAGTTCAGTATGAAGTATTGCCAAATCTGTCTGGTAGAAAACAACAAAATATCACTCAAATAGGAAAATATATAGAAGAAAACTATTTGTACACATGTACTATTTGTAGACTCAAGCCATTAAAGCGTATCAATGACACTGCATCATATAACAAAATATTACATTTGCAATGTAACAGAAGTACCGTATTTTAAAGTACATCCCCAGTGTGCATCCTAGTACAGGGGTGCCAAATGCTGTTCCTGGAGATCTGTTTTCTAGGATCTGAAGGAGCGCTTGATAATTACAGACAGGAGTGTTTGTTCAGGGCTGGAATTGAACTCTGCAGGTAGTTAGATCTCCAGGAACAGGATTGGGCAGCCCTGTCATAGTACATCCCCAGGCAGCTGAAGCCCAGCTAAAAAGGGTTTAGAACCACTTCCGGCAGGGCAAATTAGCACAGGGTCAGAGCAGAGCCAATATTTGCAAAAATGTGCAAATACCAGTAAACTGACTACCTTGCACGATTTATTTAAATATTCTCCACTCAGAAATTTTACACTTGAAATGGAAACTCCTACAAAAAATAAAAATGCATCCATGCCTTTTCATTGTTGCTATTTCATTACTTTGAGTGAACTGGCAATGTATATTTTTTATTAGCTTATAGAAATGTCTTTCAAATGTGTGGAAGATGTGGAGAGTTGTGTTCCTGTGAGCCCTTTTCACTTAGCGGTGAGTATTCAGTCTGTAGTAATATCTTTTCTTTTTCTCTCATTAATGCAGTCATTAATGCAATTTGAATGTGAATTTAAGTAGTATAAAAATTAATTGAAATTTATATAACTGCTACAAGTTTGTGACAAACTCTGAGCCTTGTTTGAAAGTTAAAACAATTCAACCATTGCCTGTTGAAGTAATCCAGTAAGTTCTTCTCTCTGTCATTTCATTTCAAAATCCAGTGTGGAATAGCCAGTTCAATTCAAATTAGTCCTGAATTTATAGTAAGACAAGTTAAGAATCTTGAACCATGGTTAATTGTTTTTATCAGGCGTATAATGGTCACAATGAAGCTCTTCAGGTGCTGTCCGAAACACTTGTTAATGTAGATATACAAGACTCCAGGGGTCATACAGCTCTGTATATGGCTGCTCTAAGAGGTCACGGCCCCTGTGTGGAACTTCTGCTGCTTCAAGGGGCCTCATATACCATCACGGAGCACATCCACAGGTGGACACCCCTACATGCTTCAGGTGTGTAAAGATAACATGTTAAAGGAGAAGTCCACTTCCAGAACAACAATTTACAGATAATGTACTCACCCCCTTGTCATCCACGATGTTCATGTCTTTCTTTCTTAAGTTGTAATGAATTTGTGTTTTTTTGAGGAAAATATTTCAGGATTTTTCTCCATATAATGGACTGATATGGTGCCCTGAGTATGAAGTTCCAAAAACCATTTTAAATGCGGCTTTAAACAATCCCAAATGCAGTTGTAAATGATCCCAGCCGAGGAAGAAGGGTATGAACGATAGGTTATTTTCATTAAAAAAATACAATTTAAATACTTTTTCCATCTCAAACGCTCGTCTTGTCTTGCTTTCCCTGAACTCTGTGTATTCTGGCTCAAGACAGTTAGGGTATGTGGAGAAAAAACAATTGTATTTTCTCCCTCAACTTCAAAAATCATTTCAAAATCATCCGACATCGCTGCAGAAATCCCGACCCAGTCTTTGCAAAGTGAACATACAAAGAAGATCAAACACCCTTAACAAAAAAGGTAAAACAGCGATATAGGACGATTTTGAAGTTGAGGGAGAAAGTACGATCAGAGTTTTCCGACATACCCTAACTATCTTGAACCAGAGCAAGACAAGACGAGCGTTTGACATTAAAAAGTATATAAATTGTATTTTTTTTTTTTTAAATAACTGATCGTTTCGCTAGATAAGACCCTTCTTCCTCGGCTGGGATTGTTTACAACCGCATTTGGGATCGTTTTAAGACGCATTTAAACTGCATTTTGGAAGTTAAACTTGGGGCACCATATCAGTCCATTATATGAAGAAAAATCCTGAATTTTTTTCCCCCCCAAAAAATGTGCTATATTTTGTGTTGCAGTCTTACCAAGGCTCTTATGCATTCTTGGGAATTAATTACTGTATGATTGAAAATAACTTCTTAATGATTTTTATTGATTTTGATTGTGGCAGTCAAGTCAAATGTTTTGTTTGTTAAAGTTCATTTATAAATAAATCATTGCAAAGCTGTGGGAAGGCCAAACTATAAATTTGTACAAGAGACTGTAAATCACGTTTAACTTAATTTAATCTATTGATTTATCCTTATAGCTGCCAATGGTCAAACTGACTGCCTGCTCATGATGTTGAAAAGAGCAGAAAAAAATGACATAATTGACCTCATGGACGTACATGGACAGTAAGTAACACTTCATCATTCATTTCAGTGATGTAGTAAGATCATATAATGTAATTGCAATGCAATTTAAAGCGCATAAATAATTCAATAAATATCAAACGATCTGTAAAGAGAGACAAAGTAATAGAGACCACGTAATGAAAACAGTTATTCATATTTGTGTTGCGACATTACTGTCGAACCCAATTTAGTCGCACAGGATTGTCTTTTTGTTTCAATCATTTTGAAAATCCTGCGTCTAATTTTTCCTTGTTTGTAAACAAATTTGCGCTAAAATAAGGTGAACAAAAGACCAAGTTCTTACTCACATGGTCTGGATCTTCATTAAAAATAAAGTTCATCCACTCTTTTCTAACGCTGGGATAAGAAGGAAGGCAATGCAAAAACTGTTTTTTCCACAACTTAGCACTGCGCAGCATCTTGCTGTCTTCAGAGCCATCTTTATTGTTTAGTTTCTGCGTAGACCTGCACGTTCACCTCTCGTAAACACTAGGTGTCCTAATCAATCAGTGGGCTAGGCTAAACAGGCAGTCATGTCAATTTTCAACTGCGGAAGCAGTGCTTATCTATACTAATACATCATCATTTTGGCAGACTGGCTTTAATATAAGCTGCTTTTAGACTAACGACAAAGTTTTGAGTTCTGAAACTTACAGCATGTTTCTATAGTACAATGACCTCTTATATGTCACAAGATTAAAGGAATTGTAGTTTCTCAGTTCATGACCCCTTTAAAATTAAGCAGCATAACTTCATAGAAGTGAAGAAGAGAGTTTACCTACGAGTCAGTGAGCTTCAGCCCAGTACTGCTTTAAGTTTGACTGAGATAAATATGGTAATAAGGAGTTGAGTCTCCTGTGTTTTATTGATTTATATGCATGATTGTTTGCATGTACAATTTGTGCAAGATGCCACAGTTACAATGCAGCTGTAATGGTTAGAGGGTACATACCGTGCCTAATAAAACAAAATTACATTTATTTTCATATTAAACATTATAACAGAAATTCATCACTCAATTTAGGGCTGTCAAATATGGCAGGTTATATTATTATTATTATTATTCTTATTTTTAAATAAATCACTATTTTAGATTGTGCTGAAGTTTCCAGTGTTGAAGTTACAAAAACAAACACAAAAATAGGGTCCAAAAACAACCCAATCCAAACAAAATACATATTATAAGAGTAAACAGCGTAAACAGCATAGTTCAGAGTGATGGCTGCATTTGTGCATCCAATCGTCAAAATTATATTAAAGTTTATGATAGGTGTCTAAATCATTGTTTAAAATCACTGCCAATAATAGTATCTAACAAAAAATGAATTTGTGCACCTTTAATGTCATGCTGAATTTTAAATATTTCCAATAACCCATCAATTCCATTTTGCACTAAATATACAAATAAATAAATAAAAGGATATTTTATTTTATATATGTATATAAATAAAATAAAAGGTAATAGTAAGAGTAATAATGATAGTAAGAGTAAGCTTAATACACAGACAGCTGAAAAGAGATTTGTCTTGCTTAAAGTTGTCTTCGCATCACAATTCAAGGTTTTTCACCTCCTTTCTTTACTGTGTGTGATAAGGCACATCACTGTTCTGTCATCAGCAAACAAAAAATATAGTTTTGTTCTAATATTGGGCAGCACAGTCATGAGTGAGTAGCATTTTAAGCATGCTGGGACAACAGACTGTTCTAGAGAGTAATTCAAGATGTTCATAAGGACATCATTCAGCTGGGTTAAGCATTCTTTCAGAACCCGGGCAGGGATGCCATCTGGGCCAGCAGCCTTGCGTGGGTTACCTCTCTGCAGAGTCCTTTTTACTTCAGCTGCTTTAGGCCCCAGATCATCTGCTGGTGGGTTGATTTTCATGATCGGGGTGCTGTTAGAGTCGCCAGAACATGCAAAAATGTTGTCCTTTACATTAAGCAGAAAAATGATTATCCAAAAGGAGCATTGCTGTAGTTGTTGTTCTTATAGGCATTAAGTTTCTTTAGTCCTTTTCACATGCCAGAGGTGGGACCAAGTCATTCCTTTCAAGTCACAAGCAAGTCTCAAGTCAACTCTCAAGTCCCCAAAGAGTTAAAGTTAATGAGATAATTAAGTGCCTAATTAAATGATGATTGTGGATTAGTGATGAACACCTGCTGTTATTGAGAATTACAGAGGATCAGATGTTGATGTTTTATTGGTTAAAATGATACCACCATCATTGAGATCAGTGTTTGGTTTAGTTGGGCTCTTGACCCTCGTCTTTCTGCATTAGATCTCTCTCTGTAGCAATGTATGTGGTGTCGTAAAGCAGTGAGATCAGTGAACAGCTATTAGCTGTTTTTATATGTTGAAATAGTCATCATTAGCTGGCCTGATTACATCCAAAATAACTTTTTTTTTCACCTTTTATATGTTTAGGTTTTCCATTACCAACCCTGTGGAACTACAGCATGCAAGCAAAGCGTAATAGTTGTTGTAATAGTTATAGTGAATGAATTTTAAATCTATGCAATGCATATGAAAATTTTAACTCCAGTACTACTGTACACAAACATCAAGAACCAGCATATGAATCTCAACAATGGTGACAATCAACAAAATGTTTCATGCTCCAATGCATGCTGGGTAACAACATAGTAAAAACTCCTATCATGCACTGCACAATTATCATTTAATTAGTCACTTATTTATCTCATTAACTTTAACTCTTTGAGGACTTGGGATTTGACTCGAGACTTGCTTGTGACTTGAAAGAAATGACTTGGTCCCATCTCTGCCATATGCATAGAGGGTCATTAGTCTCTAAGTTTTCCTGGATCCTCTGGGTGTATGTGACCTACTGTAGGCCCTGTTTACCCCAAGCAGTGAGTTTATTCCTGGCTTCCCTCCTTGCTCCCTGGCTTTCCTGTTTTGTCACCTCCCTTGAAAGTAGAATCACTTGTTTTGAAGAGGGAGCCAACCTCTTTATTATGCCTATATATTATTTTGGGGTACCATATTTAAGGTTGCAACATCATCTACACACTCACTCAGTGTGATCAAAACTGTTATCCAAGGGCTGAGATTGCTCCCTCTGGTCAACCTCTGATGACTTCAAAAACCAGTTTCTCCTGTAGTGAAGTGAGTACATTATCTGAAGTGGTTGGTATGTAGGTATTAACACAAGCATCTCTAAGCATCCTGTACATCAGTGTAGACATGATTGGATCCTGCTATGTCTTGTGGGGACCGTAACATTCTGGTAGAATTTAGGTAGAATATCCTCTTTGTGATGGTTGACAACATCATAAAGTTCGATCAGCATGCTGTCAGCCTTGACATTTATGGGCATGTAGACAGTGATGATAGCAGTAGTATTCCCTCGGTGGATAGTAGGGCCAGAATGTTATTGCTAAAAATTCCACAGGCTCAAAGCTGTGTACGTCCATAAATAGTATAATTTGTTTACCAGTCTCTGTTAACATAAACACATGGTCCTGTGGCTTTTGTCTTACCCTCCTCTTCCTTGCAGTGCTCCTCCTTTTGGCACTTGTCAAAACACAAGTGCAGCAGGCACTAAATTCACACTGTGTTGTCATAAAAAGTCTAAGAAAGTTCAGATTATTGTCCACAAGATCCAGCTTGAACAGTGGCACAACCAGAAGGTCAACATTTTTACCTCAGCCATTCATTTGCCACTCATTTTCTTGTTTGACCTGCCCACCGCAGACCAAGAGACCCACTTTACGCACACCACTGATTTCATACGTGTGCTGATGCCCACAATTGAGCCAGAGCCAAAAGCCGAGTCCATCTCAAAGGAAAAGCCTGAGGTCCTGGGCTGACCAGGTGTGTGAGCTGGCTACTATGAATGTGGGAATTTTGGAGGAGCTGGATTCAGAGGGATGGCTTATTGACTGGAAGACTAAGGTAGTGCCCCCCACCCTGCTCGGCCTGTGATTGGGGGAAAATCAGCGGGTGATCAGTGCTCGTCAGTCTTTATGTGTAAACTACTCAACAACACATCAAAGAGACTTGCTGATGCCTCAACGTCATTCCATTTCCACTTCTTGTGTGTGTGTGTTTTTTTTTAGAAAAGGTGGTTTGGGGACCGTGCAGTGCCGGTGACATAGTTGTTGTCAGCTCGTGTAGTGTGTGACCCCCTGTTGCGGATCATTTACGTAGTGTCATGTAGTGTGAACACAACAACGACTTAAAGACAGACAGCAAGTCATGTAGTCTGAACAGCACAGCGATCTGCCAAGGTTTAAAGTCATGTAGTTTGAACTTGGCTTTAGAGTCTTCATTGTTGCTGATCCCACTCAGCTCAGAGTCTTCAGTGTGGCTGATCCCGTCAAGGTCAGAGTCTTCGTCATCGCTGATAACACTCAGTCTTCATCGTCACAAGTCCCTTCCAGCACAGTATGTTCTTCTTCGCCACCAGCCCTGTCCATCTCTGAGTCTGCTCCCTCACCCAGTCTTCCTCTCCTGCATGTTCCGCTGAAGCCAGCCATTCCTTCAGCCCCTCAGCACCACTATCTTCCACGCTCTGATCCACCTTGGGGTTTCTGGTCCCCAGCTCTGACCTGCCTGAGGAACCCCAAACCCCACCTTGCCTGATTCTTTCGTGTCATCAGGTCTCTCGGTTCATTAGACGTCGCTTGGGCCTCATTGTCTCCCAGGATTAACTCAGTTGGTTAGGCTCAAGTTTCCAACTTGACTCCTCCCTCCATCAGTTCCACCATGGGTCACCTTTCTCATGGTCATCTCCTGGGATCTCATCAGCCATCCAATCTTCCATGGGTCCGTCCACCATCCATTCCTCCATGTCTCCTCCCACCAACATCGCCTCCAATGGGTCCTTCTTTTGTCTACTCCTCCCTGGATTCTCTGGTCTCCTGTCCTTCACCAGCCCTTCATCCACCTCCAGTGCCATCTCTTCAGCCAGTTTACGGCACTAGGCACAATGTGGGGGGGAACGGGGTTGTCACAGTTTTGTTCTGTTTCTTTGTGTTTCTGCCTTCTGAGTAGACCTAGTTTCTCTGCTTGTTTGATTATAATTATGTTCACCTGTGTCCTTATTTATGAACTCATTAGTTCCTTATTTATACTCTGTTTATACTACCAGTATGTCAGTTTGTAAAATTTCATATCTGGCAGATATAAAGTGGTATTACTGGAAAGTGGATGCATTTAGAAACAGCAGTATCTCAGCCATGAAGCAGAAGGTAAAGTGATGGACTTGAGGTCCGCAGCGTTGATGACTTTTACACACCAAGTGCATCAACACTTGGTGTGTAAAAGTCATCAACGCTGTGCTGATTTCATAGTAGAAGAGTTCAAAACTTCCGCTGGCATTACCATGCGCACCAAAGCTGTGTGGCTGGAGCTTCATGAAATGGGTTACTATGTCCGAGCACTTGCATGAAAGCCTCACATAACCAATGCCAAATGTTGGATGGAGTGGTGTAAAGCACGCTCACATTGGAGCAGTGGAAACGTGTTTTGTAAAGTGATCATGTTTCTCTGTTTGTCAGCCTAATTGGCGAGTCTAGGTTTGACAGACGCCAGGGGAATGTTACCTGCCTGACTGCACTGTGCCAACTGTAATATTGGTGGAGGAGGGATAATGGTGGGGCTGTTTTTCAGGGGTTAGGCTATATTCTACAGTACAGTATATCAATATGCAGTATGTAAATGAGAGTAAATAAATCACTACTTACAATTAATGCAACAACTTCTATTTTTGCCATTTCATGTTTTGTTTAAAAAAAAAAACAACTGAAAACAGACAGTGGCTACATAGTTCAACCAATTTATAAAAAACAGGAAATGAACACTCCACTTAACATTGTCCAATGAAAACTATGCTTGTTTGAGCAAGACACATACA
Organism: Labeo rohita; assembly: GCF_022985175.1. Classification (NCBI taxonomy): domain Eukaryota; kingdom Metazoa; phylum Chordata; class Actinopteri; order Cypriniformes; family Cyprinidae; genus Labeo; species Labeo rohita. The sequence goes on along the minus strand of NW_026129535.1, from coordinate 466,665 downwards.
ACCAATAGTGATGCTGTGTTTATAGGACATCATTTTCAAAACTGCCTGTTCAGACTCTTTATATTTCTGTTTGATGACAAAGCTCAAAGTTTAGTAATTTGCTAGATCAGAATGTTGTGAGAATTCAGAAGCATTAATATTTTATATTGTTTTCCCTATTTTCTTTCTTTCTTTATTATTTTAATTGTTTGAAGAAGTGCTATTGTAACCATAGTTTAATGGTATCTGTAGGACTCCCCTGATGTTGGCGACACTGGGCAGTCACATTGACTGTGTCCACATGCTGCTTGAGAGAGGAAGTAATCCAGACACTGGAGACAGAAGAAGCCGCACTGCGTTACATCGTGCAGTAAGTATATGTTCTGTATGTATGCATGGGTTTGGTTTGTGTATTTGAATATTTGCACATTATTGTGCTGGAATTTGTCAATACCTTAAGGAAATTTAAGGTGTGTTGGCAGCATTGAGTGCACCTGGTTCTGCAGAAGGGAATTATATTTTTTGGTCTTTATACAACCTCAGAATCAATGCAACTAACTAATCCTATGAGATATCCATTTCATTTTAACAGCCCTTCTATGTTTCACATTTGGCAACATTGTGAATTCAAATCATCTCCAAACTTAGCTTAGGTCACTTGGGCTTAAATGTGGGAAAGATGTCAGCAGATCTAAGCTCTGTAGTGAGGACGAGTCAACACATGTGGTCTAATTATAGGACTCATGGGTTGAGCAAAGGATTTGAAGGGGGAAAATCGGCCTGTGTTTTCTGTGATCAAATCATGATTGGATCTCACCTGACCATAGACCACAGCTATGAAAGTAATATGAAATGAGTTTTTTTTAGCTATCATAATGAAGTGAAATATCCAGTTATTTACCAAATAATTTTACTTGAGAGAATTTTGTTTCTCACATTTTTCTTCCCACAGAGAGCAACTTCTTTGAATTTCTAAGTAATATATGAGATGAAGAAAAAACAATTCACAAAATCACTTTGCTCCACTAAAATGTGCCTTGCCATGTTTGCATACAATTAATTTAGCTTGTTTCATTCAGTTGGTTGGTGGAAACATACAGTTCTAGGATTTTGCCAAACAAGAACAGGTAGTTTGTTATGGCTGTGTAACCTACAGTGCTATTCTGTTCATACGTATGAGGTACTTTTTAAATTCAACTACAGAATTCATTCACAATTAGTGACATTTGACACATGCCAAAGTAGGTAGGACCATAGCTCAACTAGCCATGCTGACTCTACAACCTATTATAGGAGTGCTTTGCAATACTAACTGGACTGAAGACAAAAATAGGGCTACTGACCTCTGTAAATAGACTGGATTTACAAGCCATCTTACATTCTGTGATGACAGCTGAAAGATTCATATTCAGATGTTAAAGATTTGCTTTGCCTACTGCCATAATAGTTGAGTAAAGCAGTACTCATTTGGGCTGCCACTGTACACTTATAACTGAACAGCCAAATTTAGAAGCAACTTCATATTAAAATGGGGGTGAATGAATGTCACTAAATGTCAAAAGAGAAAAGACTATAAAGAAATAATCTTTAATATTTTATTAAATTATATTTTATGATGTTAGATTTTATAGTAAACTATTTTTAAAAGTTATATTTTATTGTTGCATTGGCCAGTAGTAGTATATTATTTTTTGGCTATATACCAGCAGCTGAACTGTGAACCTGCTCTGAAGCCTGGCTCAAATAGGTGCAGAAGATCATACACTAGAAGCTGGATTCCCTCTGAGAAATGAGGAGGATAATGCTGAAACTGGATGGTAACCCTGTCCAGAAGGATAGATGCATTTTGCACAGTTTTGACATGCTTCCAAATGGACACACAAAAAATTTGTTGGTCAATTACATGACCACTTGAGCCTACTCAAGTGTTTTGACAGAGAGCCTTCCACATCTCTGCACAGCCCTGAAGTGGCTGAGAAGCAGGAGAATCCAGTCTCACATGATACATGCTCTGGCTTGATATGAAGGCCCAGCATGTTCCATGGGGGCACCACTTGCCAAAAGCACAGTATTGTTGACGTGCGAGTTGAGGCATGACTTCTGTACTATGAAAGCCTTGATGCATGGGGCACAAATGAGTTTCCTGACCTGGTTTGTCAAATGTGCTGAGGTTCTAAGACCTTAAGATCTCTTGATGAATGTCTTGCAAGAAAGATAGTGATCTACACAGTAGACATGCAGTACACTCTGCTATAAAATGCAGCATAAACCAGCATGAATTCCAAACTGGTCCAAGCTGGTTCAGGTTGGCTTATGCTGGTGTAGCATGGGTCTAGCTGGTGAACCAGCATATTCATGTTGTTCTCAAGCAAAATGGAGTTACTGAAGCTGGTTCATCAGCATGGTCTTGCGGGGTTGAACGTAAGTAGGCCAGCTGTCTGTATGCAAGCAGTGTTGTGGGGACATGCATTGTTTTTGCTTGCATATTTCTATATTTAACAGATTGGTAATGTAGAGGAAAACAATATTTAAAGTATATTTAAAGTTAAAACATCAATGTCATAAATGTCATAAACAGTTCGTTCAAAAACAGGAGTTATGAGTTCTTTGAATTGTTACAGTTAATACAGTTTATAATAACGATGAAGTTCAAAATTTATAGTTCATACTCGTTTGAGAACTGTGTCAAAACCCATCTGTCAATCACTGATTCCAAAAAGTGCACATAGTAAAATTGAAGTATGTCATTGCAATCAGAAATGTAAAATATTGCTGACAATAGTGATAGCATGCACTTTCAACAACTGCTGGAACAGAATTAATTTAACCAAAGTCAATGGCCAAGTACCTAACTACAGGAAACACTAATCTCCACAATGGAGACTTAAGCAACTTTTTGAAAGAAATAAAGGCAATGGTAATGCTGATGCTGATGGTTATGCTGTTTTTTGAATTGTTTAAGCATCCTCTGGTGAGATATCATTGATTTTATTTGCAGTTGATTTCATATAAGGCTGTGTGGCTGTAAGTAAGTTGTAGTTGTATGTCTGCTCATCTCTTTTTTTCTGTTTCTGTTCCTCTTATGTTCAGTGATTCTGTTTGTTGACAGCAAGTATCATTACTTATGGTCAGTCATCACTTGTAGACTGAATCTACTTTATTTCACTAACTACAAGACTGCTTCAGTGATACATTTACTCTGTATATATATTGGGACCCAAAGAAAAAGTATCAGTGCTGGTTTAACAATTTAACAGGATTTTACTGTGTACCAGTAAGCATGTAACCATCAACATCCATGTATCTTTATAAAATAATTAGTTAAATTAATTTGGAAAATTGTCTTGGTCTTTATTTAACTTATAAACAGCCAATAAGAAATGTGACCTTTTTTTGGTCACTTTTTTTCATACAAAAACATAAATTTGGAGCTTTTTTAAACAAAAAACAACATATGCTTGTCCGCCATCACACCCCGCTTCCCATGCTGATATTTAACAAACCACCATCCCTTGCTGGGGACCAGCAAACCAGTAACCATCACTCCATGCTGGGGACCAGTGTGCAAAACATACCTTTTGCTGGTGACCAGCAATGTTGAATTTTTAGCAGGGTGGCCAGCTAGAAAATGCTTGTCTACTTCAGACTATTTCATGCCCAGCATCAGGTCAGTCCAACTTTAGCTGGCCAACAGCACAAGAAACAACATCTAATAACTGCATAAACCAGCAAAGGCTGTGCCTCCTGACTGCTTGAGGGGAGAACATCAGTCCCACTGTTGAATTTCTGACAATCTGCGGTTGCATTACATAAAGTATGCTGCAGATCACAATTCCTTTTGCTGCCTGAATCCAACAAATCAAGCCAGATATGTTTAATATCTTTATCCACCAGTTGCTGGCCTATATTTCTAAGATAATGTCATGCTTGCAGAGGCCATGGCTATCTTTTGTCTGATGAATGTTGAAAACAAGTTGTGTGTGTGTGTGTGTGTGTGTGTAAAGAAATATATTCATGTACATTTGATCAGAATGTGATCAGTCATTTTACTTGAATATGAAGGTGGAAATGACTGATCAGTGCATCATCCTCACATAATCAGTTTGTCTTGGACAGACAAATTAAATAAAACAGTTAAGAACATGCAATTAAAATACAACAATGTATATATATAAAAAGTAAAGTGCAAAACACAGTAAAGTGCTAATATGCTTTAAGTGTGTTGTTCTTGGTAGAGTTCAACAGTTTTATTGAGACAGGAACAAATGAAAGTTTTAGTCTATTGGTTTTACACATTGGCATTCTCAATCTCTTTCCTGATGACAGCAGCTGGTATTCACTAAAAGAGGGTAACTTTAACAATTACTGAGTTGTGACTTGTTTCATGAATTGTTACTTTTAGTGCCATCATAAAATTCAACTCTGGGCTACCAAAAGTACATGAAAAGTATTGTGCAATGCTAGTACAGTAAACTCTGAAGGTAAACTCAATTTCAGTCTCCTCTGTGTATTTCAGGCAGTAGTTGGTAGTGAATTATGTGTCTCAGCTTTACTGGTGCATGGAGCCTTTGCTCTGTGCAGGGACGTTTATGGCAGAACCCCCCTTGCACTTGGCTGCCTCTTGTGGTCACGCAGGGCTGTTGCATCCTTTTCTTCATGCTGCATTGCTCTCAGACCCCCTTGACTCTCTGCTAGACTACAGTGCCTACACACCTACTCACTGGGCTGCTTACCATGGTAAGATTCGGTTCTTTAATATTTTATAAATGTTGAATTAATACAGAAACATCAGCTGAGAATAATACTAATGAATGACAGATCTCTCATTTGCTACCTAAAATTAAGGAAACATTCTTTATTTTAATGTTTTTTTTTTAACTGCTAATTTTTTAAGGGCACTCTGACTGTCTAGAAGTTTTACTTGAATATAGACCATCAAGCTTTCAGGAAGGAAATACCTTTACACCACTGCACTGTGCACTGTGAGTAAACCTCATCTGGCCATCTTCAAAATGTTTCTCTACCAGTGTTGGGCACATACCTTTAAAAAAGTAATTAGTTATAGTTACTAGTTACTTCTCACAAATAGTAACTGAGTTAGTAACTGAGTTACATCATTATAAAAGTAACTAATTACCAGGGAAAGTAACTGTTGTGTTGCTTTAAAAAAAAAAAAAAAAAAAAAAAAAAAAAAAATTAAATATATTAAATAACTTGGATGACCCCAATATTAAATATGTTAAATTAATGAAATTTGAATGAAATTAATTACATTTTTAGTTTACTCACCAGACTAATATTAAATATCTGATATAATATTATAATTATAATTAGCATTCAACTTTAGCCATTAGAACTATAGTAATTAGAATAACCATGTATGAATGCATGCTTGTCATGTTGACTGAACTTAGGACTGGTGGTGATATTGTTTGTAATTTAGTGTTTCTATGAACGTCTTGTTACTACCACGAATTCTGCTATTACTAACAATATTGAACACACTAAGGTTTAATGAGCTGCTGGGTCATGAATATTAATCACGTTGTCTGCGTTCGCTCGAACTGATTTGCTGTAATCAAAACAGGGACGATAATAGGTGAGCGCCAGCCAATGAGATTGCTGTTTGCACATTAGTTCCGCCTACTACTGGAGAAACCAGCTGTTCTTAAAAGCTGAAGTATTCCAAAGGAGCTCTGTTGTTTTGGGAGGAAAATACAACAAAGAATATCGTTTACACGTAGCGCGTCAATTCTGCATGGTATAAGACTCTGTCGCTCTGTATCTTTCTTTGGGTTTGTGAGACAAAGTGACGGCTCGTCGTGTGCCTTCACACTAGAGTTTACAGCTCGTCAAATACAGGTACGCTGCGCATCCATTCAGATGAACTGAAAAATAAAATTATAATAATATTATAATAAATGATAGTAACGCCGTATTTTATTGCAGTAATGGTAACGGCGTTGTAACCTAGGAAACAGTAATTCGTTTGATTACTCGTTACTGAAAAAATAACGCCGTTAGTAACTCCGTTTATTTATAACGCCGTTATTCCCATCACTGTTCTCTACATTTCAAGAATTGAAAATTTCCTGTTTCTTTTACCACAGAATTGCTGGGCACCATGGTGCTGCTCAGCTGCTTGTCAAAACTATGGGAACAAAAATCATGAACCTCAGAGACGCCAAAGGAAGGTTTGTATGTCTATTGTCCACTTAAAATATTAACTTACAGTAGGTCACCAACCACTTAGGAGAAATAAGAGGCTCAGTTTTTAAAATCTAATGTCACAAAGCCACCAGTATTTCAGAATTATTATTATTTTTATGGTCGCATTTTATTTTAAGGTCCAGTTCTCTCAACTTCTGCCTCAATTAACTAATTTGCTGCTTATTAATAGTTAGTAAGATAGTTGTTAAGTTTAGGTATTGGGTAGGACTCTAAAATTTGGTCATGCAGAATAAGGCAATAATATGTGCTTTATAAGTACTAAATTAGCCAATATGCTAGTAATATGCATGCTAGTTAATAGTGAGTTAGTCCCTAAAATAAAGTATTCTAAATTCTGTGTATTTTATCTGCAGAACTCCCTTACAGGCATCTGCATATGCAGGAAATGTCACAGCACTGCAGCTGGCGTTGACCTGTGGTTCAGATGTAAACTCAGTTGATTATACTGGACGCACTGCTTTAATGATTGCTGCTGAAAATGGGCATACTTCTGCTGTCGGTTTGTATTGTTACTCTTTTATTGTCAAAAGAACTTGATATCATATGGTGTAGTGGTTACATATATTACATTGGTTTTAAAACTTGTGGTTTATGTGTTATGTTTAATTAGTAGTCTTAGTGGTCATTTCAGAATTTATTTGGTTCCAGATATCTTGCTTCATCAGGCCAGGACAGACCTCTCACTGTTGGACATCAACAGAAACTCAGCACTTCATATTGCCTGTAGAAGAGTAATGAACCCCATCACTTGTTGTTTCCTATTACACAGCATGATCTGTGCAGTGAGTTTCCATTATAAATGACTTCACTTGTTCACATCACTTCTTTAACTCAACAGAGTCAAGAAATGTGTGCTCTTCTCATTCTGGCGGAGATTGATGAGCCCTCTCTCATCAATACCACAAACACTGCACTCCAAACGTGAGCATTCACATCTGTATAAATGTATGTGTGTTGATACTTAGGTGTTATTTGGTTGTGTTCACAAGTTTTCTATCTTCATACCACTAGGCCTCTGCATATTGCAGCAAGAAATGGTCTTGCTACTGTGGTTGAGGTGCTGCTTACTCGAGGTGCAACAGTTCTGGCTATAGATAAAGATGGTAAGTTTCTCCATGGCCATCAGAGCCAAAAGATTTAACTTTACCAATATTGCTAAAAGGTACTGTAGATCTTGTGTGTGAAGAGCCTGTGGTTGCTCACCAACTGCTAGATTAATAATCTTTTCTGACTCTTTCATGTCCCAACATTGTGTGTAGTAAATATTCTTGCATGTTAATCCTAGTTTTTGTCTCGACTGTGACTGTATTTCTGAAGTTCTGTGTTAAGTTTGGTAGCCCTTCCAGCAGTGGGATCTTATTATTCCAAAATCCACTTCATTTTCATGAAGTGGATCATTTTGTGCATCATTTTTGCCTTCAGCGGGGACAGAAAAAATATTTACAGAAAAGATTAATGTAAACTTGTCACATTGCCTTCTTAGGATATAACTTCATATTTTTTAAAACTAGAAAAATAATGTCTATTTGTTCTGTCTTCTTTTAATACAGTATCAGTGGTGAGGAAAAAAACTAACTGAGCTTAAAGGAGAAGTTCACTTCCAGAACAAAAAATGTACAGATAATTTACTCGCCCCCTTGTCATCCAAGATGTTCATGTCTTTCTTTCTTTAGTTGATAAGAAATAATTTTTCTTGAGTAAAGAATTTCAGGAATGTTCTCCATATAGTGGACTTCAGTGGTGCCCCCACGTTTGAACTTCCAAAATGCAGTTTAAATGCAACTCAAATAGCTCTAAACGATCCAAGCCGAGGAAGAAGGGTCTTATCTAGTGAAACGATCAATCATTTTCGAAACAAATTGACAATTTATATGCTTTTTAACTTCAAATGCTTGTCTTGTCTTGTCTCTGCGATGCGCATGTTAGTCTGTGTAAAACGGGTCAATACAGTTAGGGTATGTCGAAAAACTCCCGTCTTGTTTTCTTCTTTAACGCCAAAATTGTCCTACATTGCTTTTTTTTTTTCTTTTTTGTGTGTGTGTAATAGCCGTTTGATAATCTTTGCATATTCACTTTGTAAACACTGGGTCGGTACTTCTGCAGCGATGTAGGATGATTTTAAAGTTGGGAGTTTTTCGACATAACCTAACTGTATTGACAATATTGAACTGGAAAAAAACAGAGTTCATGCAGACTTAGACAAGACCAGTGTTTGAGGTTAAAAAGTATATAAATTGTCAATTTGTTTTGAAAATGACCAATTGTTTTGCTAGATAAGACCCTTCTTCCTTGGCTGGGATCGTTTAGAGCCATTTGAAGCTACATTTAAAGGGGTCATAGGATGCCCATTTTCAAGTTGATATGATTCTTTAGGGTCTTAATGAAAAGTCTATAATATACTTTGATTAAAAATTCCTTTTTACCTTGCCAAAATCAGCTCTGCAAAAATCATCTCATTCTGGTCGAGGCTGCTTTAAATGCAAATGAGCTCTGCTTGCCCCGCCCCTCTCTTCTCTCTGTGGAGAGACGAGCCTGTTTACTTTAGCCACATTTAGCCACTAAACTTCCTAACTAGCACATTATTAGGAAAGACGATCGCAAAGATTCATAAAAAAACCCTTATACTCACTTCTGCTGTAAGTGAAGCTGGATAATGAATGATTCGTGCGGACATAGATGGATATATGTAGATTGGGATGCGCATTCCCTTCACAAACAAACCACTGCATGGATTTTTATCATTATAGGTTAGATGTGTACATACACTGCCAACACACATTAATGTTTAAACAACATGTTAAAGTGAACTTAGCATCCGGTGACCCCTTTAAACTGCATTTTGGAAGTTCAAACTTGGGGGCACCATTGAAATTGTAACACGGAGTGATTGACGAGAGACGAGCGGATCCACATGCGAGCTTTTATTGAAGGGACGAGACAGATACATGGTCGAGCGGGCAGGGTCAAACACCATAGCAGATAGGGATATCGTAGGCTAAGCACAATCGGAATCCGTGAATCAGGCGTAAGTCCAATCGGGAGCGAACAACGTCCGTGAAGGGAGATCCGAGAGAATAGTCAGACAGGCGAAAATCCAAAGGCAGGCGGCTAGACAGTCAAAAACGAGAAAACCAGGCAGGAGAACAAAAACCAGGAACTAAGAAACGCTAACTATGGAATACAAACAATAATCTAACAAACCGTGATTTTCATGGGGAAAGTCCAGGGTTTTTATAGTGAGCCTGATTGGCTACCGGAGGCAACGTAATGGGTGCGATGGGTGATGGGAATAGTAGTCCGGGGTGCAAAGCAACAGTCTGAATGTAATGATGGGGTGAGAGCGACCTCTGGTGGTGAGCGGACCGCAGAGCACCGACCAGATTCGTGACATAGCCCCCCCAAGGAGCGGCTTCCAGACGCTCGAAGGAAACAACGGTCCAGGGGAGCGGTGGGGAGGGAGGGAGACAGGGCGAGGGTTGGAGGGCCAGGTCCATGTGGAGGGCCCGGTGATTGAGGCAGGACCGACAGAGCAGATACCCTCCAGGGCGGGGCCGGAGGCGGAGCAGGAGACGCAGGATCCCTCCAAGGCGGGGCCGGAGGCGGAGCAGGAGGCGCAAGGGCCCTCCAGGGCGGAGGCGGAGCAGAAGCCCTCCAGGGCAGGGCCGGAGGCAGAGCATGAGCCCTCCGAGGCGGAACAGGAAGCGGAGCAGCCCTCTGGGGCGAAACAGGAATCCGCGTCACGGTCTGGGACCTGGGGAAAGCAGGGACAGAGGAGGCAGACAGAATAGGGGGAAAAGGCGGAGCGGCCCTCCGGGGCGGAACAGGAGGCGGAGCGGCCCTCCGGGGCGGAACAGGAGGCGGAGCGGCCCTCCGGGGCGGAACAGGAGGCGCAGCGGCCCTCCGGGGCGGAACAGGACCCCACTTTACGATCTGGGACCTGGGGAAAGCAGAGACAGAGGAGACAAACAGAGAAGGGAGAGAAGCAGAGAGCTTGTAGGGGGACGCCACCTCCAAGGGAGGATCCACAGCCATGGCTGACACCTCTGGAGGTATTGGCGCAGCTTCTCCGACCAAGTGGCACTCTGGAACAGGCTTGTGACCAGGCGAAAACTCTGGAGCAGGCTTGTGACCAGGCGGGAGCTGGGGCGGAGCAGGAAACTGCGTTATGGCCTGGGATCTGGAAACGGCAGAGACAGAAGAGGTAGAAAGAATTTGGGGAGAAGCAGAGAGTCTGTAGAGGGACGCCGCCTCCATGGGAGGATCCACAGCCGAAGCTGACACCTCAGGAGGCATAGGCGCGGCTTCTCCCACCGGTGAGGCCTCTGGGTCTGTCTCGTGGTCAGACGGGACCTCTGGAGCAGACTTGAGACCAGACGGGACCTCTGGAGCAGACCTGAGACCAGACGGGACCTCTGGAGCAGACTTGAGACCAGACGGGACCTCTGGAGCACAGTGTGCAGCCCACACACACCAGATGGCAACCGCCATTAAAGGAAGAGCAGCAGCGGGAGGTTGTGGTGGGTCCAGTGCGCTGGCTATCCCGATAGGCCATGGTCTTGGGATGTCAGACGAGATGTGACTTGACTTGGGGTCGTTGGACTGGGCATGACCTGGCTCTGGGCCATCAGACGGGGCATGGTAAAGCTCTGGGTGGTCAGACGAGACGTGGCTTGAGTCTGGGCGGTCAGACGAGACGTGGCTTGAGTCTGGGCCGTCAGGCGGGACGTGGCTTGAGTCTGGGCCGTCAGGCGGGACGTGGCTTGAGTCTGGGCCGTCAGGCGGGACGTGGCTTGACTCGTGATGAACAGGTGTGACTTGGCTTGACTCATGGGGAACAGCTGTGACCTGGCTTGACTCTGTGTCTTGACTTGACTCAGGGGTAGCTGCCGAGACATGAAGGAGCTCCACTTTAGCTGCCCATACTGTCATTAGGGGTGTGTCCAGCACGTGGGCCATCATGACCACTGGTGGCGTCCGGGTACTGACCACATGTTCTGGAATGGCAGCCATCTTGTGCAGTGGCTCTGGCGTGGCAGCCATCTTGTGCAGTGGCCCTGGCGTGGCAGCCATCTTGTGCAGTGGCCCTGGCGTGGCAGCCATCTTGTGCAGTGGCCCTGGCGTGGCAGCCATCTTGTGCAGTGGCCCTGGCGTGGCAGCCATCTTGTGCAGTGGCTCTGGCGTGGCAGCCATCTTGTGCAGTGGCTCTGGCGTGGCTGTAACTTGACTTAACACAGGAACAGCAGTTCTGGCTTGATTTGACACAGGAAACACAGTTGCAATCTGACTTGACTTGGAGACTTGACTTGACTCGGGAAATGCAGCTGTAGCTTTAAATGGCTCTTGTGTGGCGGCTGTGACATGACGGAGCTCTGTTCTCGCCGCCATCTTGTGAACGGGCTCCGCCGTCGCCGCCATTGTGTGGACGCGCTCCGACGCGGCCGCCATTTTGTGAACGGGCACCGTTGTCGCCGCTACCGCGTTAACGCGTTCCGGCGCGGCCGCCATCTTGTGCGCAGGCTCTGCTGACGCCGCCATAGCTTGAGCACGCTCCGTCACGGCCGCCATTTCACGAGCGATCCAGGCGGAAAACCTGTTTGCGGCGTCGTGATCCGGCGTTACCGCCAATCTGCGAGAGGGGTGCGCGGCTGCTTTGTCTGCGTTGTCGCGTTCCTTCCTCGCGACCCTCACAGTACACGGCGAGCCCACACACAATAAAGCAAAGTTCAAGAAGGCAGCCAGAGATGAGCGCGGACCCTCGCGTCTGAGTCTAGCCCTTAAGTGCTCGTTTGCACCGTCGCAAAAAATCTCAATTATAATACAGTCCGGTTGGGTGGAATAATTTGCAAAAACTAAGAACTCACGGGTATTGTGCTCGAGTGAACGTTGTCCTTGCTTTATCCGGCATAGAATCCTGTCAGTGTCTGTATCTGAGTGTCCGGGTGTGAAGCTGCTGGATCCTGTTGTGACGGTTTGTTCTGTAACACGGAGTGATTGACGAGAGACGAGCGGATCCACATGCGAGCTTTTATTGAAGGGACGAGACAGATACATGGTCGAGCGGGCAGGGTCAAACACCATAGCAGATAGGGATATCGTAGGCTAAGCACAATCGGAATCCGTGAATCAGGCGTAAGTCCAATCGGGAGCGAACAACGTCCGTGAAGGGAGATCCGAGAGAATAGTCAGACAGGCGAAAATCCAAAGGCAGGCGGCTAGACAGTCAAAAACGAGAAAACCAGGCAGGAGAACAAAAACCAGGAACTAAGAAACGCTAACTATGGAATACAAACAATAATCTAACAAACCGTGATTTTCATGGGGAAAGTCCAGGGTTTTTATAGTGAGCCTGATTGGCTACCGGAGGCAACGTAATGGGTGCGATGGGTGATGGGAATAGTAGTCCGGGGTGCAAAGCAACAGTCTGAATGTAATGATGGGGTGAGAGCGACCTCTGGTGGTGAGCGGACCGCAGAGCACCGACCAGATTCGTGACAGAAATCCATTATATGGAGATAATTCCTGATTTTTTTCCCTCAAGAAACATAATTTCTTATTGACTGAAGAAAGAAAGACACAAACATCTTGGATGGCAAAGGTAAATTATCAGTAAATTTTTGTTCTGGAAGTGAACTTCTCTTACATTTTTCAACCAGTAATGAGAGGCAATGAGTATTGATATTTTGTGAAAAAAATGCTATGTTGCTGGTACCTCTATCACATTTTAGTAAATTCATTGACATTTTAGGACATACTCCAGCACTGGCATGCGCACCAAATAAAGATGTGGCAGACTGCTTGGCTCTCATCATTTCCACAATGATGCCTTTTTCTGCTGGCACCAGCTGTGGCATCAGTCTGATGAAGCACTGTGGCATTGCTGCATCCCATCAGCCCTTGTCCAACAGCGTGCCTATACAGCTGATCACAGAGGAACCACAGAGCTGAACACTAAACAATATACAGAACTGCCCTATTATTTTGAAGTCCTCTTTTCCATCCAGAAGATGTTAAAATGTCATTTCTATTGTACAATATTATACAACGCTACAGTTTTAGCAACATGCAGTACATACAGACATCCTTAACTGCACCATTCCATTATATGCTAAATTCCTCCCTTATATCTAGCCATAGAAAATCACTTCTATTATAGCATCATATAGTATACATGGAGAGAAATGTATTCATTTATGTGTGGGTACTCTAAATATACATTTTTACCATTTCACTTTTATCTCAACCTATTATTAATACATTTTCCAGCTTTCTTTGGACTTTTTGTGCATTTTTTAAATAGACAAAGTGCAAAAAATAAATGAGAATGTTTAGTTACCCTGCAAACTACTGAAATTTGTGTCACAGTATTGCCCTTGCTTTTCATGTTTTTGCTGTAACACAGAAAATGATTAATTTGCACTGTTTTTATTTATTTATTTCAATCATTATTGTTAATAAGCAGTTCTAGTAGACAATATTTAATGTTAACTGCAGGAGAGTAGGCAAACAACTGAAGAAAAGATTAATATATTTTCACAATAAATTACATTTTAATACTAAATACAAACTGGAAATGCATTTTAAATATGCAACAGTTGTATGTTAATCATGATGGTATTTGTTCTTTATAACCACTAAGCACAGGGGCATTACGCAAATAGTTTTAGCTGTGCGAAAATTCACAATATAGCAATAGCTTTGATGTGAAACACTGGTTCACCATATCACTGAGCAGCCCTGCTAGTGTAACTATTTTATAAAAGCAATAAGGCACTTAAGGCTGTGCTGTATTGTTAATAAAGTCATGGCTATAAACACCCCATTTACCATATTCACAGCACAGACTCTTGTACTTTATTGCTTAAATGGTGAAAGTTCTAGTCTAGTTATGAAACGTTTTGAGGTTCAAACCACTGGAGTGTGGGGTAGATATGCTATCACACCTGTCTGTAATTATCAAGTGTTTCTGAAGATCTTAACTGGATTAGGTGTGTTATTAGGGGTAGAGCTGAACTTTGCAGGAGGGTAGAGCTCCAGAAACAGAATTGGGCATCCAAATACATTTTTGTATAACCAAATTGAACAGTTACAAAGACGTGGACAAGTAGACAACCACCTGAACAAGGACCTTGTTTATTGTGGATGTTTAGTGTTGTCTTGACAAGGCACCTCCTACACAAAGGCACAAGCAAATTAAGTAACCTCTATCGATCAATGCTGCCAATGCACATGTTGTATAGGGGAATTTCTTACCTACTGGAAATCCATGAGACAAAATTACTCAATGTGCAGATTCCGCTGAAATGACTCTGATTTTACCTGCAATATTTTGCAAAGTAAAAGTTAAGTCAAACAGTCTCAAAATTTAGATCAACAAGCAAACCAGTACAAAATAAATATAGAAAATATAGAAACATAGATTTTCCATATTAAAGGTTTTACAAGCGAATGCAAAGTTCAATGGAATGCAAAACCTTTTGCAAGACAACTCAAACATTTTTTTCTGTTATATAAAACAGTGTAATATAATATTATTTTAATTTTACATTTATATTATATATAAAATATTGTTTTCTCACATATATGTTTCCTAGGTCAACATTGTCAAGTGCTCCCAAAATGAGCAACATATGGAACCACAGTGGCCTAAAATGCTAATATGTCACATTTTGATCAAAAACAAAAACAAAAACAGTTGGTATTACTGGTATTACTTGCTGGTATTACAGGAGAAAATAAACAAAAAAAACAATCCCCATTATTTTGTACAAAATGTCTCATTGGTAGGCTCCACAGTTAGTCCTCCACTTTGACCCATTATAGCAAATTTGCTGACCTATTTTGAATTATTATAGATGAGTATTATCACACTAAGATAATCAGCCAGTCATAGCACTAGAGGCACTGACTATTACATTACTTTTCAATTTTAACTCCTCATATTCATGCCATGCACTTGAAACTCACAAATGGGCTGAAAGAAGATAAAAATGAGGTGAAACAGTTTTCAGGTTTTTTTTTTCATTGCTTTTTATTGATATCAGAATATTTTGACAAAATATAGCTGAAAATTAATGGTTGCTTGTTTTCAGTGTTTTAGAAATTTAGCTCCTTCCTGGTTCAAAAACCCTCTGCGACAGACAACAATTACAATGGTACATACTGTAAACTGTTTGTAAAATCAGCGTGTCTCTGATGTGAAACACCAGATTTTTTAGGAATCCAATAAGCTCATTGAAAGCTGGTAACCGAACACAGTTTTACATTTGTGTCTGGGAAAATTTTCAGCTATTTCTCCCAAAACACCTAGTTTTCCAACTCATCACAGGACGCTTATCTAATTTTCATGGAAATTTTCAGCCTTGCCCCCCATAATGACTAATTTACAGACATGCAATATTCGAATTTAAAAAATTCTAGGGAACCTGAAGAAACATATCAAATGTGATCAGATTCTGGTGTTTCGAGAGCAGTATGACTTACAAAAAATCTCAACAATTGTTGTCACTCTTTCCACATTCCCTAGCTGCTTGTTGGTGTATTTGTTTTTGGCTTCATTTACCCGCTAAGACTTATTTTAGATGACAAAACTGTCATTTTAATAATGATTGAATTTTAAATGTTGAAACTGATTATAAAAGGTGTAACAATAAGAAGTTGGACTAGAAACTATAATAGCTTAATGTGTTCATTCTGTAGAGCATGAAACAAGAAAAACAGGAAGCAGTTCTCTAAACATAACTTTACAAGACTGGACAATCCATTGAGGTAAACCAATATATATGAGAGCATGAAGCTCAAAATTTAGCAATATATGTCTTCAAATAAGACATAAAAAATAGCTGCTCACAACCATTTTGAAATTATTACTGTATGCTGTGTCATTATTGAACAAAATCATCTTTTGACTGTTCGCCGTGTCTCCTTGCCATTGGTCACAGAACTTCCTCCCACACCTGGACTTGGTGTTGACCTGTTTCCGTTTCCACCACTTGCTCTTCCACCTGGCTGTGGATTAGTAGAGTTACCAGAGCCTTGAGAATTCACGCCATTTCCATTGGGAGTGTCATTACCTTCAAAGAGTAAATAAAAAGTCTGTGGACCAGTATATTGAAGAAATATATTACATAAATATGTTTATAATATAAATAACTAGGAACCATAAATGTTTTAGAAGCTAGTGGTTCACTACAAAAAGCACATGCTGCACTATATAATTATACCTGCAGCGGCACCAGTGCTGCTGTTTATGTTGCTCTGGTCATTCTGTCCCTGACAGGTAACAAGAACAAAGTGAATTACAATGACCAATAGTTAACTGTTTTGATGAATTAATTAATGATGAATTAATTATTGATACAAAAGTCTACAAAAATAAATCTAGACATACCGTTTTATTCATCTGGGCCAAATATTCTGGATTTGGCTCACTAAAGTTTGGCACCTCTGAATACACCATGCAGAATCTTACAAATTGGATACAAAACATTATTTCTTCCACAATATTTTTTTTGGGGCAAGAGGAAGTTTAATACATATTTTTCAGTATTTTCACTTAGCTTAGTTAATTAATGTTTTTTAAATAAAATAACTGTTCTTTTTACCCAATGATAACTATAGTAGTCAGTGAAGTGGATGAAAACCTTTTTATCAAAGTTGTCCTAAAACCTAAACAATACCCATTCTTGTCTTGGGACAACTTTGATTAACTTTTTTTTGATCTACTTCAAATGTTGACTACTGCATATTGCCCCTTCAAAAAAAAAAAAATTAAATAAAAAAAGAATGATTATATAACTTACTCTCCAATAATCAACTTACTCTCCAATCTTCTGTAGTTCACCTCCCCTTCCAGTGTACAGTGTCAAACAGCCTTTAAAAACTGAGGCGTAACTGCAACAAAATACAATTGTACTGCAAACAGTTCTGTAGACAGTAAACCTTTAGGCCTGCATATAACAGATTTTGTGATAATTACTATAAAAGCACTTAGTACTGTGGCCTATAATTGACTGTTGATATTAGCCAGAACATATTCAAATGTCTGGGAAAAAAATGTGAATCACTGATTTCAAACACAATCTCACCCTTTGGTAAGTCTGATGATGTCACCAGCCTGAATGAGTCCACCGACTTCATCCCAAACCGATATACTGATGCTGCCCGTCTTGTCAGCCACTTTACATGTGCGCACTTCATGACCGTCTTTGGTCTTTGTCACTCGTCCTTGAATAAGAAAGTTTGATAGAAGATTCAGGTCTTAATTCAGAGTCCAGATGACTAGATTTGAAATACATCAGACTGTTATTTATAGCTAAACATACAAAAGAAAAAACAAAAACTGATATTCCTAGAATCCTCTGTATGACAGCTCACATTTCATGGCTTTCCAATGAAGTAACTGTTTTGTTTTTATTTTTTCTTATTAGTCATGTACATTTTTACATCTTATGTTGTTACATTAATATTTATTGCATTATTTTGAATAATGTTTTCACCACCTATATTATGGTGGTTGTTATAATATTACAATACATACAAAAAAAAAAAAAAAAAAAAAAAAAAAAAAAAGATTTAGAATAGAAATGTATTGTTGTATATTGTTGTAACGGTAACACTTTACATGAAGGTTCATTAGATTTTTTTTTTTTTTTTTTTTTGTTAATTGTTTTGTTCTTCCACTTTGTGTAATGTGTTGTTTGGACACCTGTTTCCAGCACAATGAAGATGACATTGAGATTCTTGAGTCCAGGTTTAATGTCCTTCACATGAGTCTCTGTGCTCATGATCAGTCTGCTTCTGCCCAAATCCTGCAAAACCTAAAACACAACATATCAATCAACATCTGATGCATTTACACTCACTGTTTCAAACCACTTGTAAGACAATAATAATCAATGATGCATTCATGCAAATAACTTTTTGTTAAACAATTTCGCTGTGACGAAACATGCACGTGCAACACTGACAGCTGATCAACAACATTACACATTTTGAAAGCAGGAAACTAATGAAAACACTTACTGGTTAGCACTGAGCTATAGCTGCACTGACTGTGTTTTCTGTTTTAATAGTAGCCTTCTCTTCATCTGCAACACTTTTTGTGGACAATCCTGAAAAGACTCACTACTCGTTATATTATTTAAGATGTTGAATGTTCTGACAGCTGTCAATCATCACAGTAAACGTGGACAGTCAACTACAGCTTACAGCACTTCACGTATTTTTTCTGAACGTCATGACGTAATGTTTCCGTACGTTATGACGTAGTTATCCCCACGTAAACGACCTGCACAACATATGCTTAATTTGAAAGTTGAATTATCTGCAAGAGTTGTGTGAAATTGTGTTAAAATTATGTGAAAATATTCACATTTTTACAGAAACAGTTTTTGGAGACTTAAGCTGTACGGTCCTTCTTGTGAACTATATGTAAAACACATGCGTAGTAATCCACATAAGTTAGATATCTAGGCTGTACTTGACGTGTTAAAAGGGAGTATTTAATCCCTCATTCATTTGATCCGAGTGAATTTTCGACTTTCTAAGGTAAGTTTCATTAAAATAAGTGTGTTTAGGGTGCGTTTTAAAAATTGTTTTAAAAATAAAGAGTCGCTATAATTCGCTGGACTGCTGAGATGTGTAAATTCGGAGGCGCAATCCAAATAAAAACTGTCAGTACTAGGAGCAGCACAGGATTTATTTATTTATTTATTTATTTATTTGAACATTTACTTGAAGTCTCATTTAATTCAATCCATTAAACAAATTATTAGATTTTGTAAGCTTAATGCGTTCGTCATCATTTGATATGAAATGCATGCAGTTCAGTATTAAAATTTCACGTAACACTAAAATGACGCTACCATGTTTATTTGTTTTTGTTTTTGTTGTTGTTGTTGTTGTTTGGTCATCTACTATGGTTGTAAAGAAACTTTAAGCACAGTGTAAATACCATAGTGCATGTTACTGTAATTATTCACATGTGAAAATAAATGCCTTGTAATCAAAACACTCGTAATAAACACACCACCGTCTTTATTACATGATTTAATTCTTAGTAGTTGTACAGTACATTCATACATTCATCATGCATATCAACCTCTCGCTGTCTTCATTTCTCAGGTTGAGTGACTAAAAGGGCAAAGAAAATGGCCACAGAGTCTGATTTAGAAAATGAGATTAGTCCCGTTGACTTCATTCAGCTGCAGGAGTATCTAGAATGTAAGTATCTTTCATAAACCACCACATCCAGAATATTATTAGAAATATTGCTAATTTCCTTCACTGACTCATACATGACAGAATAACAAGATAAATCATGGCACAGACTTTGGAAAAAAAATAAAAAAAAATATTTAGCTGACAAAATATTTGTATTATTTATTTATTAGTTTGTTTTAATTTTACAATTCTTTTTATTTTATTTTATTAATTTTTTCATTTTGTTGTTGTTGTTTCTTTGTTTTGAATTTTCTAGACAGCAGGATAAAGGCGAAAGATGCAGTAAAGGAATTTTATGCTGGTGGAAAGCTGGTTCACTACAGGTTTGGAGATGTAAGCTTAACAATGACTTTCTAATGACTTTCATTTGTCCATGAAAAATATAATCATTAAGTCATCACAGCAGTGAACTATACTTTTTATATATAGAACGCATAGGACAGGGACAGAGTTTGTGTTTTTTTCATATAGTCTGCTATGCTAAATATGAGTCTAAAATAAAGCATAATTTTTTGACTTTTTTCACACATTCCCTTTGCATTTTTTCCACTGAAGCACATAGATGCGACTGGATTTTCTCTGTTCCTCAAGAATTATCTTGAGGTTGAAGATTTTCCAGCTGATCTCTGTCAACGTCTCTACTGGTATTTCCAAAGATCTGAGCAGTCTTGTCCTGACCAAAGTCTGCACGCAAAAGATGGTTAGCTGCTGCTTCATTTTTAAGTAGTCATCTTGAACTACAGAATTTCACAACTATTTTCTTTCCAACCTGTTTATATCCAAACTGTGTGAAAGATCTAACACCTTTACATTTACATGTCAAATGCACAATGATAATGTTTTAGTGCACATGAACTATTTTAAATTTAAAGCATTTAATATTTTAAAATTAAAAACATTTCGAATGAATGTAATACCTGACAATACTATTGCTATATAAATGGTATTACAACAATTAACTAAATAAGTAAAAACAATATTAAATATAGCTGCAAGCAGCAATTACCAGGGTTCGAGCATATAAGGCCTTTGAGGTGGTATGCAAAGTTGTTCAGAATGAGGGGATATATCATACAGATGTAAGTGTAAGATCTAGTGTTTGTGTGAATAGATGAGCATTTTTTAACAATTTGAGGCCATTTACCATAGAAATCTTGTTTTTAAAGCCTTTGTAACTGTTATAGCACCACCTATGCTCCGATCTCCATGAAACTTTGCATGCTTGTTAAGAATCATCTGTCATTTTAGGATGATATATATATATATTATTGCAGTGGTTTTATTGATTTTGAGTTAAAAAACCTAGGACTAGTTTACAGAAGTAAACTTTTTTAATAATATCAAATATTTAAAGAACAGTTGGATTGACAATAATGGTCCTAGAGGCAAAGTTGTTCAGAATGAGGGAATATATCATATGATATGAAGATCATATCAACATATCAAAATTCAACATTTCTTTGAAAATAATTGATCTAGAGAGTCCAGAGAATATTACTGCAGTGGTTTGATCGAGATTGCGCGAAAAACCTAGGAATAGTTCGCAAAAGTAGGTTTTTCACATATTTGTGAATATTTAATGAACAGTTTGATTGACAGCAATGGTTCTTCTTCAGCACTGGTTTGGTTCTGATCCATCGAAAAACCAAGGACTAGTTCGCAAAAGTAGGTTCCGGACATAAAAGCCATTTTGCGGAAAAACTGGGCTTCGTATGAAAAATCTGCGCCAGTGTAAAGTTGTAAAGATGTAAAGTTTTTGAGTCTACAACAAAAATTGTAGGAGCTACGGCCAAAAATGTGAAAAAAGTTAGTTTTTTTGCGCTGTAGCGCCACCTTTAGGCCGATTGGGGCAAGGCTTTGGATCTGAGTAGCGGTCAAGACTACTACGATCTGACCAAGTTTCAGCTCTCTAGGCCTTACAGCTTGGGCTGCACGATCAGTTTTACGTTCAGCACTACGTGCTCGAACCCCTAATTTAGCATTTAAAATGTACAATATATAGTAATCAGTGACAGTGTGCAAGCATCTGCATCTATAACTAACTGCTGCATTATGATTTTTTTCTGCTGGTGTCACCATTGCCTTTTGCATGGGAATCCACAATAATTTATTTTAGTAATTATGGACAAAAATATGTATATTAGGTAACTGTGTTTTTACTGTCATCAACATTAAATTGCACAAGTACATAATGATTATTTTTGGGTTTTCACTGCTTCACCAAATTAAGTAATTTTGGGCTGAAATAATCAGAAAAATGTAAAATGCATGTGGGACTGTTAAAGGCTATATAATGATATTTACCCTTTTAAAAAAGTAATAGATTTAAAATGCATTTATTTTATACTAGGTATAGTTCAAGTGTATTAACATATTTACTGACATATCGCTAGAGACTTACTGATATAAAAACTGTTATTAAACTTTATTTGGAGTACTACTTGTGCACAATGCACATTTCTTAATATTAAGCCTAAAATATGTTTTAAAGCCACTGTTGATGAGGACTGTATGATCTTTAAATATATGACTTGATTTGAATATTTGCATTTAAAGACCAATATTATTTAAAGTGTACCTAAAGTATACTTGCAATAGTTCCACTTTAGCACAATCAAATATACTTAAGTATATCTGTAGTTGGAATTCAGCACTACTTCTGCACAATTAGGTGCATTAAGTACAAAATTAGTTGTGCCAATTTAGCAGACTTTAAATATACCAGTTTAGTATACTAAAAGTACAATTGCAGGGTATTTTTATTAAGTACATAAGATGTAAATGTATTTGTAGTATACTTAGCATGAAGTAAATGTATTTTAAATACATTTTAGTATATTTATTTTCAATAGGGTAGTGTTATTTGTTTGCTCTCAATCTTTAATCATCTCTTTCAGGTGGTGTCTCTCTTAAAGCTGTATTATGTTACTTTTCCATATTGGAGGATGGAAATCCACGAGACAAACTAGAGTGTAAGACATTCACCGAATTTAAATATTTAGTAGATTATATCACAAATACCATGTACTAATACCATATATAATGTAATAATGAATTGACTTATTTTTAATCATCTAAATTCTTATATAAACGTGCAATTTGCATTTAAATGTCATTAAATGTACTCTATATGCAAAGTAGGCTATTTATTAATTATATAACATCTATTTGCCAGACACCTTCAAATTATATGATAAAGATGACAATGGACTTCTTGATAGCAAGGTAACAAGAGGCATACATTTTCATTATGTCTATGTCAGTGTATATGTCTATATATTTCTGTGTAATGTTACCATCTTAATTTCCATTGTAGCTCACTTAAGTTAAAATTAGCCAACGAACATGTCCAATGATCTCCTCTTAAAATAAATCATAAAATTGTAATTATTTTTTCTGTGTACTTTTTAAAGGAAGTTGACAAAATTGTCACACAGATGATGCAAGCTGCAGAATACCTTGGATGGGATGTGACAGAACTAAAGCCAGTAAGTTCATATGGTACATACAAGTAATTCTGTAACTCTGGAGAAATTACTTTTGCTTTTTCAAAGTTAGTTAGTTAGCTAGCCAGTAGTGGCAGTGGTTAATCCCAGTGGTTAGTCCCAGATTTTCTGCCTTTTCTGTTACATAAAAAGTAAATAAAAAATAGGTTGGGAGTATTGTGTATGTTGAGAGTATTCATTTCTTTAAGTGATTTTCTCTTTCCTTCCTTCTTCCTTCCCCCCCCTCCCCTTTTCCCAATAATAATAATAATAATAATAATGAAAATATTTGCCCACTGCCAAGGATATCCACATATAAACCCTAGGGGAAGACAGGAACCCGATCTGCAGACATGCTTTCATCCAACATCCAACACACATGCCTAATACACCTGCTTGAGGATTTAAGATTCTTTCCTTTCCTTTCACTCTTTTTTCAGTATTAATTTCTGAAATTCATTTGCCATGAATGAGTAATGAATGACTGTCTTATTGGGAAATAAGATACAGGATTCAGTCAATTCTGTCAAAAGTGTTCTTCGAAGATGACAAACACTGCCACTGTTTAATCTTGCATTAAAATAGACCCTATTTATTTAGTTGTGAATTATTCTTTTTTTTAACCTTTAATTAAAATCTTTAATCACCATATCATACCTTTCTTTTTCTATAACATGGCTCTTCTCTGCTAATTGTCACATTACCTCCATTCTTTTTAAACATCCATCCACCATTCACAATTCATTCAAAAACTGATGTATAAAATCAATCCCAGTCTCTAGGCTTTGGGTCCCCAATATTTGGTAACTGCACATTTGTCAAGAGTGGGTTGTAGGGATGAGGTGAGGACTCACTGATGCAGGAGAATGGGCTTTTATTGGCAAAATAAACAAAACTACCCCCTGGGAGAAAAACAGGCATGGCAGGATCAGGAAACGCCAAGGGAATTGTAGACAATGACCTGGCACAGGACTGCACACATATACAAGGAGAATAAACAGGAAGCAAATGAGGAGGGTAATAAGGGACAACAGGTGGGACAAATTAACCAAAAATCAGGTGACAAGATGGGTGGGGTCAAGACAGTAAACATGAGAGCACATGGCACAAGAAACCAAACAAGACAAAAGCCATGTGCTCACACAAAACAAAAACAAGCACGTGGCCAGCGAAACAAATCACAAGTCATGTGGTTGAACAAAACAAGACACGAACAAGCAACTAGTGAGAATACTTATAAGGTGTTCACACAAGACATGGCAACATGAAAACACGCTGTCAATGAAACCAGCGAGGCCCCGGCCAAACAGAAACCCCAGTGGGCGGCTAGGGCAGGGCCAGGGGGACCGACCAGGCAAGCTCTGGCCTAACAGGAACCCCTGCAGATGGCCAGGGCGAGGCTGGAGGGACACACCAGTGAGGCTCCAGCCAAACAGAAACCCCAGTGGACGGCCAGGGCGGGGACGGAGGTACGGACTGCACAGGAAACTTGAGTGGGGCCAGCAGCACAGGGAGCTTGAGCAGGGCAGGCTGATCAGATTCTGACAGGACTGGAATCAGGGTGAGGAAGGGGGCCCCCACATACATTATGACTCCAAAAGCAGCCCATCTGACGTAATGGGGACTAGACAGACAATTCTCTGGTAAAAGGGCAGCTTCTGCGACTGAGATATCAGGTGGCACTTGAGTGACTTTCTTGGCCATGGCTGACTCTGGAGACATCAGGGCAGGAATCGAGGAAGCGGCCCAAAACACACAGAAGGGCAAAGGCATAGCAGGAGAGAGAGTGGCTTCATTGGGGGAGAACAGACTGTTCAGTGACAGCCTCCATGGCCGTATCTGGGAGAACAGGCAGATCTAGGGAAGCCTCGAGGCAGGCAGCAGGCTCTGGGTAGTAGACGGTTTCCGGGTCAGAAGCAGCCAGCATGGAGGTCTGCATGATCTTAGCATGCAGGACGGCCATAACATAAAAGGCAAATATGGCAGAACTGACAAAAACGACTTCAGAGTTTGTGACAGGAAGCTCAGGGACCACCAGAGTGTCCCCCTCCTGGACCACTGGACTTCGGACTCCCAAAGTCAGGTCCCCGTGGACCACCGCACTTGAGATATCTGGGACCACAGCATTTTGGAGCTCTGGGACTGCCACACTTGGGCGCTCTGGGGTCAGGTCTTTGAGAGCCACTGGAATAGGGGGAGCAACAGGAGCCCTCCTTTTCCTGCACTTACGAGGGCAAGGCGATGTGGAGAAGAGCGCCTCTGGGGAAACTGCAGTACTAATGTGCACCTCAGGAGTAGCTGCAGCAATTTTGGCCACCACAGGGGAAGCTGCAGCATTTTCAACCATCTTCGGGGATACTGCAGAACAGAGTGAGGTGGGGCTGTTCTTCCTCCGTCCTGTGAGCAGGTCATCGGAGGGTTGTGGTTGGCGGTGGTGTAAAAGAGGGAGCTCTTCCTAGCCCAGCAAATAAGGCCCCCCCATGATAGTAAATTTGGTACACAAACTCCCAGAACGTCAGTGACCCCAGAC
This sequence comes from Labeo rohita, assembly GCF_022985175.1. Lineage (NCBI taxonomy): Eukaryota > Metazoa > Chordata > Actinopteri > Cypriniformes > Cyprinidae > Labeo > Labeo rohita. The sequence continues at coordinate 441,219 of NW_026129535.1, read as the reverse complement.
TCTCCATCTCCCAGGGACTGAGGGAATTGTCAAGGCAGCTGTTGAAAACCTCTTTGAGATCGTTGTTGTCTTCTGAGTCCAGATCATTGATCACAGAAAGGAAATCACAGGCCAAGTCCCTGATGTCAGCCAGCCCCCTCTGACGCAGGCACACATGCTGGATGATCTGGACCATCTGATCTTTCACAAATTCCCAGGAGTGAGGCGATGGGAAGAGGAAGATACCCATTCTCTGCTGAGTCCTCTCTTGGCCAGCTCGTACTGTCAAGGGTGGGTTGTAAGGATGAGGCAAGGACTTGATGCAGGAGAGTGGGTTTTTTTGGCAAAACAAACAAAATAAACAACTAAAACTACTCTGTGGGGGAAAAACAGGCAGTCAACACAGCACAGCAGGAACAGGCAAGGCAGGGTTCAGGAAACACCAAGGGAATGGTAGACAACAAACTGGCACAGGACTGCAAACACAAGGAGAATAAATAGGGAGCAAACGAGGAAGGTAACAAGGGACAACAGGTGGGGCAAATGAACCAATAATCAGGTAACAAGATGGGCGGAGTTAAGACAATAGACGTGAGAGCATATGGCACAAGAAACCAAACAAGACAAAAGCCATGTGCTCACACAAAACAAAAACACAAACACATGGCCAGCAAAACAGTCACAAGCCATGTGCTCGAACAAAACATGACACAAACACACAGCTAATGAGAATACTCATAAGCCACATGTTCACACAAGACATGACAACATGAAAACACGCAGCCAATGAAAAACACAAGCTGCATGCAAGACAAAGCATGACATGAAAGCAACACAAGACAACAGTAAAGCACGCGGCCAAACACAAACCACATGCTACACAAAACAACACAATCCATGTGGACAGAAGTTTTGGTTTGAGTTTTGGTTTCGTGTCGGGGTTCAGACACTTGCGTTCCATGTCCTGTCTTGTTGTGGGAGTGTGCGGTCTCGAGTTCGCTCGGGCCATATGCTCCCACAACAAGACAGGACATGGAGCGTGAGTGTCTGAACCCCGACACGAAACCAGAACTCCACAAGACATTAGTTCCAGGATCCGAACACCATGCTCCAACAAGAAACAAGGCACACAGACAACCTGAAAACAAGACGGGAGTGTCAGGGCAAAACCACAAGAAAACTAGGCCAAAGTGACAGAACCCTGACACTATCAACATGCCTAATTTTCAGTCTGCCCCTCAAGCAGCACAGACATACTCTTATGTACCCATTCACAGCAAAAGCTCCTGTATTAAACACAATGATAATCCAGTGTAATTTAAACACTTAAATCTCAACATAACTAAACATCAAACACTGCCTCCCCCTTTTCTTATCTTGCTCAAAAGCTCACATTTTTCCCTTTAATTTTAGGATTTTACTTTCCCCATTGATCCCATGTAAAGCAAAGCTGCACTTTCAAAGCCTATAACTAATATATCGATAGTGTATTTTAAGCTTAAAAAACATGTATATTCTTCCTTTTTTAGGTACTTAGAGACATGCTGAAAGCCATAGACATAGACAGCAGTGGTACTGTAAGTCAGCAAGAATGGATACAAGGTGGTTTGAACAACATTCCACTACTGGTTCTGCTAGGATTAAAGGTAAATACTTTATCAGAATGCACACGTAATCATGTAATGAGTTGTCATATTGTCATATGCTGTAGAATTCATTATATTAGATGTTAGATTAGATGTTTTTTTGTTTTTTTTTAATTATCTTCAGGTAGCTGAAAAAGATGGCCAACATGTCTGGCGGCTAAAGAACTTCAGCAGGCCCACATATTGCTTTGTCTGTCAGAGCATGATGTTGGGTCTACGAAAACAGGGCTTGTCATGCAATTGTGAGTTATAGTATTTATCGATTATAGTATTTTTTTTATTTAAATCATGGGAACATTTATTTAATATCAGTGTACCTGAAGGCCTGTTCACCCCAAGAATGATAACTATAAATAGAAGTACCAGGCACTATAACTATATTAGCATCCACACCAATGTTCTCTTAATTATTAGCATGCTGTAGTTTTATCATCTGCAACTTTAAATACTTGAGGTTTTTAAAGCAGGATGGATGCTGATTGGCTGTACATTTATTTCATACTATGTACACTTCAAATAGATTAACATATTAATTGACGTATGACTTAAGACTTACTGATACAAAATTTTGATTAAACTTTGTTTGGAGAATTTCTTTATTGGACAATGCACATTTCTTAATATTATGCCTAAAATGTGTTTTAATATCACTTTTAATATGGACTGCATGATCCCTGAAAAATATCAGTTTTTAAATCCAAGATATTTAAGTATACTTGCAATAGTTCCACTTAAGCTCAATCACATATACTTAGCTGAACCTTAGCACTACTTCCGCACAGTTAAGGTGCATTAAGCACAAAATTAGTTGTTCCAATTTAGTTCAGTATATTAAAAGTACAATGGCAGGGTATTTTTATTCATCACATAAATGTGTAAAAGTATTTGTAGTATACATAGCACAAAATAAATGTATTTCAATCACATTTTAGTATAATTTATTTCTATGGTTTTTATCAGCTGGAAAAAAAAAAATTCTTAAAGTGATTCCAATGAAATCATTCCTCTGTGCCGTTATTATTATAGTTGCAGTATGGATCTCACTGTTCTTTTAAATTTAGAATTATATAGATATCAGAACTATATCTTTATGGTTATTGCCAGTTTTTGTCTTTAGTGTGAACGGGCCTATATACATATTCTCTCTTTCAACAGTTGTTTATATCCACAGTCCATTTCAAGAGCCCCAGAATTGATTATATATTCAGTTGATAGAAGCTTTTTGGGCATGTAACACTGAATATGTGCAGCTTTGTCTTGTTTGATTTCAGAGCATAATAAAAATAACCTTGTCTAGTGTCTATGTATGTTCTCTTACTTGTGGCTGTTTTGTAGTTTATTGACATTGTCATTCACATTGACTTCTTTATTGATTTCTAGTTTGCAAATACACCGTCCACAGCAGCTGTGCCAACAAAAACCGCACACCATGTGTCAGGACCTTTGTCAAGTCCAAAGCAGAGATAGGGGTGAGAAATTATAAAAAGAACATTGAATGGCTTCACAGTTCATAAATGACATTGTACCATATGGTAACACCTTCAGGGTAATATTTGCATCACATTGTTCTGCATTAAAGGAGAAGTCCACTTCCAGAACAAAAATTTACAGATAATGTACTCACCCCCTTGTCATTCAAGATGTTCATGTCTTTCTTTCTTCAGTTGTAAAGAAATTATATTTTTTTGAGGAAAACATTTCAAGATTTTTCTCCACATAATGGACTGCCTTAGTGCCCCGTCTTTGAACTTAAAAAATGCAGTTTAAATACTGCTTCAAAAGATCCTAAATGCGGTTGTAAACAATCCCAGCGGAGGAAGAAGAATGATCGGTTATATTCATTAAAAAATACAATTTAAATACTTTTTAATCTCAAACGCTCATCTTGTCTTGCTCTGCCTGAACTCTGTGTATTCTGGTTCAAGACAGTTAGGGTATGTCGAAAAACTCCAATCGTATTTTCTCCCTCAACTTCAAAAATCGTTTCAAAATCATCTTACATCGCTACAGAAGTATCGACCCAGTTTTGCAAAGTGAACATGCAAAGAAGATCAAACACCCTTAAAGGGGTCATCGGATGCCCATTTTCCACAAGTTGATATGATTCTTTAGGGTCTTAATGAAAAGTCTCTAATATACTTTGATTAAAAATTCTCAGTGGTTTTGTAAAACAACACCCTTTTTACCTTGTCAAAATGAGCTCTGCAAAAATAAAAAAAATTAGCTGCATTTAGCCGCGTTTAGCCGCATTTAGTTGCTAAACTTCCTAACTACTACGTTATAAGGAAAGGCGATCGCAAAGATTCATTAAAAAAACGCTTCTGCTGTAAGTGAAGCTGGATCATGAATGATTCGTGTGAACATAGGCGGATATATGTAGATTGGGAGGCGCATTCCATTCACAAACAAATGTAATCCACTGCATCTTCAGTGGCTCAGATGTTGGGAGTAAGTGACGACCACTATGTTCATTATTACATCCAGCAACACAACACCTCAATCGCTCAATCTGAGATATTCTTGTCTATTTTACATCCCTGCTTCGGCATCGAAACAAGGAAAGTTACTGGACTGTGACAGCTGGTCTGAGGTAAGAGCTCATGTCAATCAACTATCGTGGGAGCGGCCTCTGTCGGTGTGACGCAACACCGACAGGCATCTGAGAACGGCTCGATTTGAAAAAGGGGATATTATTTTAACAGATTAATTAAAAACCACAGCATGGATTTTTATCATTATAGGGTAGATTTGTACATACACTGCTAACACACATTAATGTTCAAACAACATGAAAAGGAGAACTTAGCATCCGATGACCCCTTTAACAAAAAAGGTAAAACAGTGATACAGGACAATTTCGAAGTTGAGGGAGAACATGAGATGGGAGTTTTCGACATACCCTAACTGTCATGAGCCGGAAAAAACAGTTCAGGTAGAGCAAGACAAGACAAGCATTTGACATTAAAAAGTATATAAATTGTGTTACTTTTATGAAAATAAGCGATCGTTTCGCTAGATAAGACCATTCTTCCTCAGCTGGGATTGTTTACAACTGCATTTTAGATTGTTTGAAGCCGCATTTAAACTACATTTTGGAAGTTCAAACTCGGGGCACCATAGAAGTCCACTATATGGAGAAAATTCCTGAAATGTTTTCCACAAAAAACATAATTTCTTTACGACTGAAGAAAGAAAGACATGAACATCTTGGATGACAAGGGGATGAGTACATTATCTGTAAATATTTGTTCTGGAAGTGGACTTCTCCTTTAAGTACCATTTACTTGCTAATTGTGTGTTAAATGTGTTGACAAAAGGCATTAAAGGAGTAGTTCACTCAAAAATGAAAATTTGCTGTACATGCACTTACACCCAGGCCATCCAAGATGTAGATGAGTTTGTTTCTTCATGGGAGCAGATTTGAAGAAATTCAGCATCACTTGCTTACCAATGAATCCTCTGCAGTAAATGGGTGCTGTCAGAATGAGAGTCCAAACAGCTGATAAAACCATCACAATAATTTACAGGGAATCCACATGGCTCCAGTCCATCAGGTAACGTCTTTTGAATTTGAAAGCTGCTTGTTTGTAAGAAACAAATTCAGCAAAATCTCCAAATCTGTTCCCATGAAGAAACAAACTCATCTACATCTTGGATGGCCTGAGAGTGAGTAAATTCTAAGAAAATTTTAATTTAACTATTTCTTTAATACAAGTCAATTCTTGGCCTGTTCTGTTTTTCCTTCACCAGTGTTCAGTTCATGACTGGATCAGTGGTAACTGTGAATCCAACAAATGTGAGATTTGCCACAAAAAGATTAAGATTCTCACAGGAAAAAGCTGCGCATGGTGTCACCGCATGGTGAGTGCGGATTTTTTTTGTCCAGATCTACCACTATTAAAAGCAAACATGTGACCTAAAGACTTAATTTATTTAGTTGGTTAATTTATTTTGAGATATCTGGTACTGTATACAGTAAAGGTTTAGATGCTATTTTTTTTCCTGGTGATGATGAATGTAGCGCCACAATGACTGTGTTCCTCTGGGCTCTTCACACTGTGACTGTGGACTGTTACAGCATCATATCCTTCCACCATGGGCCATATGTGCTGTAAGCTATAACTAGAGCAATATAAATGATCATTTTTGTTATAATTGTTGTTGTTGCGGCTGCTATCAATTCATTTTGTATACAATAATTGTAGCATTTCCCCTGCTCATGTTCAATTCTAGATGGATCTAGCTGACTCTAATTCAGGATGCAGTCTGGGAGAGAATTACCTGGCAAACATAAATTCAGATGGACACTTTTTGCAGGCAAGCAGGCAGTTATATTTAAACCAGTCTTTAATTTAAATATAATTGTATATAATTGTGTTTTTATATGCATGTGCTTTAGATTATTTATTTTCCTATCACTGTGTCTATTTATATATTTATTTACTCTGTCTGTTTAGATATTTCCTGTGAATGACACACACCCTCTCTTGGTGTTTGTAAATCCAAAGAGTGGTGGAAAACAGGGAAAGAGGTTATGCTCTTTATCGACTTTTTGAAGAACTGTTTGTTAAAACAATTACTGATGGCTGTTTTTTTTTTTTTTTTTTTTTTTTTTTTACATAATTTACATACCTTTTATTAAATGCTTAATGTCATTATCTGGTTTGTTGTAGGGTGTTAAGAAAGTTTCAGTACCTCCTGAACCCAAGACAGGTATACAATCTTGACAATGGAGGACCAAATCCAGGGTACGTTTCATATAGTGTGCACAAACATTATTATGAATACAGTACAAAACCTCAGGTGTGTCTATGAATGTTAATGCATTTCAGGCTCCAGTTCTTTCAAAATCATTTTAAATACAGAATCCTGGTTTGTGGAGGAGATGGCACTGTTGGGTGGATTTTGGATGCTATTGGTGAGAAATACAAAGTTATACACAATATTATGAAACAGTATTATGTTGCCCAGTAAAGCCTATACAGATTTGTTTACTCAGCTTTTGATATTTTATTATGGCTCATTCGGTAAGGTGCATGAGCCATGTGAACCTTAAAAGAACTGTTTATCCTAAAATGAAGATGTTGTCATCATTTATTCACCCTCATGCTGTTCAAAACCTGTATTAGTTGCCCAGCAACTGTTTGTTTACCACCATTCTTTGTGCCTCTGAATACAATTAAGGTGTTTTTTCCTTCTTGAGTATGAGCTCTATATTCTCCTATGCTATACTATATTAAACAAAAGCCTGATGTTTAAAATATTTCTAAAGATTCAATAATGTATTTAAAAATAAAACTTCATATGTCAAGCTCTAAAGAGAAATAAAAAAAAAGGTAATAGCAAGATTAGATTACAAAAATAAATGTTTATATCATACCGATTAAACAAATCAAATAATTTCATGGTTTAAGAACTTCTCATAATTTTTAAGGCCTTGATATAAATAGCTAGTTCTTTTTAAATACATTGAACTGTGGTGCTGTTTTCAAAACGTTTATGAATAAAATATTTTAATATAAGATATAAACAATTTATAACAAAGTCTACACTTGATGTCCTACAAATGTGCTCCAAATTTGGCAAATGTTTGAATTCACATGAAATTCCATAGCTGAGTAAATATAATTTTAAACCACATTTCTTTACATTTTGGTGGAAGGAGAGATAAAAGGTATTGGCTTCCAAACTGATTTACTAATTTTCTACTTAGATGTTGAAAAATGACCCCCCCCCAACAGTTTTACAAACAAAGTCTTACAGGGGTCATCGGATGCAAGCTTTCACATGTTGTTTGAACATTAATGTGTGTTGGCAGTGTATGTACAAATCTAACCTATAATGATAAAAATCCATGCAGTGGTTTTTAATTAATCTGTAAAAATAATATTCCCTTTTTTAAATCGAGCCATTCTCAGATGCCTGTTGGTGTTGCATCACACTGACAGAGGCCGCTCCCACGATAGTCGATTGACATGAGCGTTTTACCTCAGATCAGCTGTAACAGTCCGCCCTCTTTGTTTCGTTGCTGGAGCAGGGATGTAAAATAGACAAGAATATCTCAGATTGAGCGATTGAGGTGTTGTGTTGCTAGATGTAATAATGAACGTAGTGGTTGTCATTTACTCCCGACATCTGAGCCGGTGAAGATACAGTAGATTATGTTTGTTTGTGAAGGAAATGCACCTCCCAATCTACATATATCCATCTATGTTCACACAAATCATTCATGATCCAGCTTCACTTACAGCAGAAGTGAGTATAAGGGTTTTTTTTATGAATCTTTGCGATCACCTTTCCTAAGAATGTGCTAGTTAGCAAGTTTAGCGGCTAAATGCGGCTAAAGTAAAGAGGCTCGTCTCTCCACAGAGAGAATAGAGGGCGGGGCATGCAGAGCTCATTTGCATTTAAAGAAGCCTCGACCAGAATGAGATGATTTTTTCAGAGCTGATTTTGGACTTCAGTAATATGTCAGAAAATGGGCATCCCATGACCCCTTTAATTCATATAATTTACACTTTCACCACTGCTCCCATCCTTGTCCACCCAGACCCAGAATTTCTCTCTGTAGCTGAGATTGCCACATCCACTAGTGGAGTTGGAGCGGTACTATTTCAGCAACAGGGGGATTCTGCACAGCTTCACTCATGCACCTTCTTAAGGAAGATGACCCCAGTAGAGGAGAACTATGACATCAGCGACCAGGAGCGCCACTGGCTCGAGAGTTCCCATCATCCTTTTGAGGTGATTTCATCGCAACATGGAATATCTAAGAGAAGCTCTGTGGCTGAACCTTCACTTCAGCATCAACACCTGCGGAATCTGAAACCATCCTTCCTCATTCCCTTGTAGTTAGTTCCATCCAATTTACATTGAACACCAGAATTACCGAATCACGCCTGCAGAGCTTGTTCTGCTTGGTTGTCCAAAGGGGTTGACTTACATCCCATCAGCATTCAAACTCTGTCCACTCCTCCCTGAGCTCAGGTCAACCTGGCCAACAGCAGACCCTCTCTCTCCTTCAAAATTGGTAGCTCAGTATGTCTCAGGATGACACCTGCACCATGTCAAAGAATCCATATTATCTCTGGCTACTTTCACTCCTAGTGCCACACTGCCCCTGCTCAGACCTAGGAGTGTATTTTATTACCGGTCTGCTGGTCTTTGTTGTCTGTGAGATCCTGGACTCTCGGGGTCAAAGGAATCATCTTGAGTACCTGATCGACTGGGAAGATTAAGGTCCTGTAGAAAGTTCGTAGCTACCTTCTACATGGTTCATCCATCTTGCCCTGCCCTCCTTGAACGGAGTCGGCCCAGACACTGGAGGTTCTGACCCTCTGGAGAGTTCTGTCACTGCTTCACTGGGCTCTCCCCCTCAGTCACAGTCCACATTTCCTTTACCTTCACCAGAGAACTGATCAGCAACCCCTGTCACCAATCACCCGCCAATCAACGACACTATTAAACATGGACTTACTCATCATCTGGACTTGCTTTTGCACACAGTGTTTCTCCTGTTGAACTTACCTGTTATCCTGCATTTTAGTCATCCAGCCTTTTAGTTATCCAGTCATCCTCATTTTTGTATTCCTGTTGCCTTGTCAAGTTCACCTGAGTATTCCAGTTGTATTCTTCGTGTTGCCATGTCCATCTGCAATGACTATTATCTTCTGTGCTGCCCTTGTTCATCTCACCACTGTTCAGTACTAATTGTTTTGTTTTCACCTTACCATTTTTGTTTCAATAAAGTCCCGCCCCAAATTTTTTTCACTCTTTTCAATAAGCTGCTACACTCAGATGTACAATATGGAAGTAAAGATCTGTCACTACTTGCTTTTTATTGCAAATTTAACTTAGAAATGCAATAAAAGTATATATTTTTTCAATATTAACATGTTTTTCCTCAGATAAAGCTGCTATGGTGATTCGCCCTCCAGTTGCAATACTTCCTCTTGGGACAGGAAATGATCTGGCACGGTGTCTGCACTGGGGAGGGGGTGAGTCTCCTCTTGAACAGCCTAGTCCATGACTACTGTCTGCATCAGTTGAGATATTTCCACATGCTCACTTCATGCTGCTAACGTATGATGTACAGGTTAAATGTTACACTGAGCGAGTTGTCCCATCATAGGCGTTGCTATGTCATGACAACCTGTGTCTTGCAATTGCTACTAATAATAACAACAATAAAATGTTTACTTTAAAACTTTTAGCGTTACTTTTATTTTTAGTGTTACTATGTTACTTTACATATAGGTGTAACTTCTTTCATTTAAACACTAGTATCATACGTGTTGGATTAAACAGGATATGAAGGCACTGATCTGACAGAAATCATTAAACAGATTGAAGAGAGCACATTGGTACAGATGGATCGCTGGAGTTTGCAAGTTATTCCAGCGGATATGGCAGACAAAGGTGACCCAGTGCCTAATGACATCATCAACAACTATTTCTCTGTTGGTGTGGTGAGTGCCTTTTAATTTTACTCTTAATGTATTTGGAAACATTTGGCTCTTAGAATGGAAGGACTCTTTCTGTAATTGTATTTGTGTCAGTAATTTTGGTGGTTCCTTTAACAGGATGCATCTATAGCACACCAGTTTCATGTGATGAGAGAGAAGCATCCACAGAAGTTCAACAGCAGGTCAGGATCTGAAATGTGCTTGTTACATTGTGTTGTTTTGACAATGTTTTTTTGCTTAGTTTAGTTATTGCTTAGTTTAATTCTAAGTGACCTACATTTATCTGTTTTATGACTTGAAAGAACCAGAAATAAGCTGTGGTATTTTCAACTGGCAACATCTGAGACAATTTCAGCTTCCTGCCGGAACCTCAAGGAATGTCTCACCATTGAGGTAGATGATTTTTGAATGATTATGTTTAACAGTTGGACAAGATTTTCATTTGCTGTTCTTACCATGAAGTCTACAAAAAAGCTATTAAATGTTTTTGCCATTATTGTCCAGGAAAAACAAGGTGATTTAACACACCTTTTTTGTCATTTTATTTTAGTAGGAACCTTCCATCAAATGACATATCAGAGCTTATTTAACCTTATAAAGCCTACTATTATATTTAATACACACATTTCTAGGCATTTAAATTATCAACATGATGAAAACTACAAATTTTAGTCCATTACTGATTACATTACTGATTACAAATTACATGATGAAAATTAGGTAATGTATTCTAACTAGTTTTAAGATTTCTTTTAGGTTACTTTTTATCTAACTTGTTTTACCAAGCCATATAAGTCATAAAATGCATTACACATTACTGTACATTAAAAGATATACTTAAGTATATTTAATTGTGGAACTGTTGCAAGAATACTTTAGGTATACTTTAAATATTTTGCATTTAAAGACTGATATTATTTAAAGATCATACAGTCCTCATCAATAGTGACATTAAAACACATTTTAAGCTTAATATTAAGAAATGTGCATTGTGCACAAGTAATACTCCAAATAAAGTTAAATAAGAATTTTTATATCGGTAAGTCTTGAGCAATATGTCAGTAAATATGCTAATAGACTTGATCTATACTTAGTATAAAATAAATTTTAAATCTATTACTTTTTTACTAGGGTGCGCTTAATGTAAAGACTACAGTGGGTTTGTGAGTTGATAAAAAAGCTATTTAATTAAATCATACAAATGTAAAATAAAACTTTATTAAATTTAAAGGAGAAGTCCACTTCCAGAACAAAAAATTACAGATAATGTACTCACCCCCTTGTCATCCAAGATGTTCATTTCTTTCTTTCTTCATAAAAAAATACGATTGGAGTTTTTCGACATACCTGTCTTGAACCAGAATACACAGGCAGAGCAAGACAAGATGAGCGTTTTAGAATAAAAAGGTTTTTAAATTGTATTTTTTTAATGAAAATTACAGATCATTTCGTTAGATAAGACCATTCTTCCTCGGCTGGGATCGTTTACTGCATTTGGGATTGTTTGAAGCCGCATTTAAACTGCATTTTGGAAGTTCAAACTTGGGGCACCATAGCAGTCCATTATATGGAGAAAAATCCTGAAATGTTTTCCCCAGAAAAGTTTCTTTACGACTGAAGAAAGAAAGACATGAACAGCTTGGATGACAAGGAGGCGAGTACATCATCTGTAAATTTTTGTTCTGGAAGTGGACTTCTCCTTTAAACACTTGAACACTAAAAATAGAAATATTTAATTTGTTAACCTGCATGTCAGTGTCACAGTTAAGTGACATCGAACTATAATGCAAATGTATTGTTAAAATAGTGAAATATTAACGTCCTAAGAGATATTTAAAGCAAATATTTCATGTCAGAGGGGTTTGGCTGATGAACAAACATTAATAAAAGTGAAAACAATGACGTTACATGCCCACCCTAGTGAAAAAATAGTATACTTAAGCACAATTTATTCGTATGTGCTTTAGTATAACTAAATGTATTTGTAGTGTGCCACTAAACTGCTACACTTAAAGTCTGTTAATTTGGAACAACTAATTTTGTACTAAATGCATTTTAGTTGTGCAAAAGCAGTGCTGTAGCTCAACTCAAATTTTAATAAATATACTTGGAACTATTTTAAGTATACTTAAGTACACTTTAAATATTGACATTGACATTTTATTTATTTATTTATTTTTGGGTAATTTTGAGGGCTGGTCAGGATATTTAATAATTTGTTTAATAATTCATAATATTTCGACAGTCCAAAGGGCTGCAGTGCAGATTTCAAAGTGCAATGTTGTTGTTGCCTGTACGGGACATTAAAGAACCATTAATGGGAAAAAGTGTATTAGTACAGGTGCACTAGAATATATTAGGAATATACTAAAGTAATAAACCTTCTGATATGTGAATGTTTTTCACCATTTCAAACTGACTGAGTTGTTGTTGTTTATTACATATCTTTATTGTGGTTAAATTATTGAAGAGGTAAAGGTCATAATTATAAAATGTACAGCATGATTATGAGTTATTATTAATTTATTTTTTGCAATTTAAAACATTTACTTTTATCTGTACTATTTTAATACTCAACAAGTAGAACTCAAATACAGTGTATTGTATTGTAGGGGAGACCGGGGATGGTTGTAACACAGGTCAGTTTTAACACTTCCAATTTCTCAAAGTTACAAGTCACCTAATTCACTTCACACATTCTCAGTTTAGTCCTTATTCCACATGTGAGGAAGTAGTTTGGCTGTTAGCTGTAAGGTGAGCTAATTCATGACTACAAGATTCTGGGTTAATTGTAACATTAATGAAACATGTTATAACTTACTCCAAACAATTTTTGTTAAATATGTTTATTTTGTTTGTTTGTTTTTTTTTTTTTTTAAACTTCAGTATTCACTATTCAGAGAAAGACAAACCAAGGGGTGTCTCTAAGTGTTCAAATTAAATTTTATTATGGCCAAGTACTATGTCTGACATTAACAAACATGCTTAAACACAGACACATGTACGTTATTCAATTTTATTATCATGATGCTAATGTAACACAAACACACACCAATAATGTTGGGGTGAATTGTAACATTTCACTCTTCATGTTTGAAACTAAACCATGCATTTTCTGTTTGTGCTGCAAAGATAAAATCTATGCCATTTGATAGCAGACACTTGTAACTAGTTTGAGACACATTTTAAATGCACTGGCTTAAAAGAACTCCAAGATACAGACAGAAATGTCAAAAATGTTACAACCATCCTCGGTCTCCCCTACATTTAAACATAACAGGTCAATAGAGGATTTAACAAAAATAAATTACAGAAGTATGACTTCAGTATTTATCAAATTAAATCATTTATCTGCAAATTGCTCATTGTTACCTTTGCACTGTAGGCAAAAGTTGTGTTTGGAAATTCTACCTGTTAGCAGAAACATACTAGATGTTTCAATTCATACCTCTCATTTTCTTTGGTTTGCCCAAAAAGAAATTCTTACAAAAAACAACAACAACAATAATAATAATAAAAAAATAAATAAATAAAAGAAATTACACAGCATTATCTTAAAATAATTTAATCATTCTCAGATTTGAAATACATGGTGAGACTTTAGCTGTAATGAGTTTCTACACTCTGAAGGTTTCTTCAGAAAATTGTGGCAAATCTTCAATACAGTTTCCCAATAGTGTGCACTCTACCGAGTTCAGATTTTCAGTTTAGCAAAACTGAAAAAATATTTCCAAAGTACAGCAAAACTGATGGTGAATTCACTTTCGCAGCCTGTGAAAGTAAGGTGAGGAGAGAATGACTTATAAAGCCCCCTTTACTGAACATACTGTAGCCTGTATTTAGGCCTGTTAAAATCACAATATTAAAACACTTCAGACACTTTAAAGGCAAAGGGACAAACAAATTTAAATACACAGAATATGATGTTGCCTCTTATGCCACAGTCTTAGGTGAGAACTCATACAGCGGCCTTGTTTACTTTAATGATGTAACATATACTACACACAGTTCCCATACATCATACATACTGTACGTCAGTACAGGATCATAAGATGTGCTGACTTATTCATCCTTAACTGAGACTAGTTGTCTTTCTATCCATCTTTCTATCTATCTGTTTTTAAAAACTTTCAAACAAGGCTTTGTGAAGTCAGCCTTCTGACTTTACTTTTGTAATTCAATATTACAGTGTTGTATACACATGAATTTCAACTCAGCATTTGTTTGCTGCCTCAGTTCAAAATTTAAAAGGCATTCACTTTATTTGTGAATGGCTTACAAGTCAATCTACATGAGCAAGAACTCATGCACACAAAGCACACTGGAAACTCAAGTGATTTTAATGCAGTAGACATGAAAAGAACAATGTAATACACAAATATACCTGTAGCACACACACATTTTGTGTAATATGAAAAGATTTATTATAATTATTTTTCAACATCTTTCCAATATTGTTTAAATTAAAAATATATTTACTCCCACTAACCTCGCTCTCACAAACCTCCCCCCATAAAAATACATTAAACAACATGTGAAATGGAACATACAAAAGTATCAAACAATTAAAACATTTTAGCATAGTAATTAGCAAGTTGTCTCTTGCCTTATTTTTGTCACATGTATCCCACTTTGAATGAGGTGTTTTAAAATGAGCTTGATAAACTGTATCACTTTCACTCTAGTATTGTGGAGTTCCTGTCGATCTGAGCAGAATTTCATTGGAGGGCATTGCTGTCCTGAATATTCCCAGCATGCACGGTGGTTCAAACCTGTGGGGAGAAACAAAGAGTTCTGAGAAACTAAAGAAGTGGGAAGAAGTCACTGTTGATCCTGATGCTCTTAAAATGTGCTCACAAGGTAAGCAAATGCTTATTACATAAAAAAAAAAAAATTACCAACAATGCTAAGGTTAGATGTTTACTACTCTTTACAAAAATGGTGTAAGTTGACCATTATTTGTTCACGTTCATAAATGCTATAGTTGCTATGCTTTTGATGGGAGTAAAATAAATCAATGTGACTTCAGCTGAAAAGGACAGCTGTTTCAGAGCAAGTTATTACATATTTAGTATAGTAGAAATAAACAGTTTTCTTTTAAATAACAT
This sequence comes from Labeo rohita, assembly GCF_022985175.1. Classification (NCBI taxonomy): domain Eukaryota; kingdom Metazoa; phylum Chordata; class Actinopteri; order Cypriniformes; family Cyprinidae; genus Labeo; species Labeo rohita. Next base: position 426,021 of record NW_026129535.1, on the reverse strand, counting down.
GAACCAATGAGTTCACAATAACACCAGGAATGTCTTTTAATAAAGTAAATAGGGTCAGTATTATATTTTGATTTCAAATATAATTCATAGTTGTTTGATGATGCCCTTGTTGGCAAAATGTCACCATCATCCATTTTGATGTAGTCTTTTGCAATAATAATAATAATATTTATACTCGTAGACATGAATGATAAACTCCTGGAGGTTGTTGGGCTGGAGAGTGTTGTGGAAATGGGTCAGATTTACACTGGCTTGAAGAGTAAAGCGCATCGTCTGCTTCAGGCTGCTCACATCACTATCAGGTAATACGAGGGGCCGTATAATAAAAATAATTGAAAAGCCTCTTAGAAACACTAGTGAAATGAACACTTTGACAAGTGTTGATGGACCTCATATGCATTACTGAAAAGCCTTACAAACACTAATGGAAAAATTAAGATATTTATCAATATTACTGAAATTCATTCATATGCATATATATATGTATATGTATATATATATATATATATATATATATATATATATATATATATATATATATGTTTTTATTTTGTTTTTTTTGTTTTTTTTTCAAGAAATTCATTATTGAAATCATTTTGCAAACACTAGTGGAAATAAATTAACTTTAGTTAAATGCATTCATATGCATTACTGACAAACAAGAAGTTAAGAAAAGAAAAGTTGAGTCCCTCTACAAAAACAACAACAACAAAAAACACAATAATAATAATATCACCTGTACACCTATAATAATAAAAGCTTTACTAGCATGATTGTCAAGAATTTAAAATATTTCCAGAGCTCATATACAGTAGCACAGTATCTGAAATATTAACTTTTTCAGTAATGTACATGAATACATTTTACTTACATTGATCAATGTGTTAATTTCACTGGTGTTTGTGAGAGACAGCAAGATGATATTTTATTAAATGTTTTTTTTTGTTATATTAACGAAATAGAGATAAGAAGTTTTGATAAATTTCCACAGCACCTCTAAAAACCTGTCACAGCACACTAGTGGTTGGGAAATGCACTAAATGCACTAAATGATAAAACATTGCTTTTTCTTCTTTCCTGCAGAACATCTAAAACTCTCCCCATGCAGATTGATGGAGAACCATGGATGCAGCCTCCATGTACGGTAAGTGTGTTGTTTTGATTATCATCTGTTTGGACCACAGATGATAATCTGTGAAGATTTCCAGGTTATCATGGTGTGTCAGTGTTATTTTGTTCACAATGATTTGTTATTAATTGAAATGCTTCATCATGCATCAGTTGTAGGGTGTTATGGTTGTGAGTGTCAGATATATTGTGGTTGTAAGGAGATGCGTGTTGCAGAGTCATTTCCAAAGAACAACACTAACCACATTTACTTAAGATGAAGACCAACCAGATCCAGGGGTACAAATAGGCTACATATAAGATAACGAAAGAACCAAACAAGGCACAGGTAACAATAATGAGTAATGAAGGAAACTAACTAGTACACAAAGAATGCTAAAGCTAAAGGAGAAACTAGGAACAGATACATGAACAAATCCACAATGGAGCTAAACATAATCCTGACAGATGGTAGTACACATTATAGCATCACATGAATTGCAATCATAAAGTCCCTTCTATTACCACATACTGAATATTTTGATTATTCTGTGATGAATTCGAATAGGGTACAATGGGGCTAACAGCACCCCGGGGTAAAAAACGCTTTTGATATTATTTTCCTCTAAAGCACTAGATGGAATAAAAACATGGCGTAGCATTTTTCAAAACATTCACTTTTCAAGATACTCCATCTTAGAGATCACCACCATGTTTAGAATGAAACCATCATATTAAAAAACATGCTATTAATCATATCATATAATAAAATATCATTTGTTGTTACTACTGTAAATCTATATTAAATTACTATGAAATCTCCTTCAATGCTTTCAGAATCTTTACATTTTAAAATGATTTATTTTATGTATTTTAAAATATGTTTTATATTAACATATTTATATTAACATATTTTAATGACAGTATATTGAACAAAAATGTATTCTTTTATTTATCAAAATAAGCAGAAAATAGTACAAACTTTGCTAAAGTGATTGTTTTGAACAAGTATTAACTCAAGCATTTGTATCAATACTGTGTGCCTTTTACCCCGTGTGTGGGGTAAAAGGCCCCCCTTGCCACCTCATACATTTATAAGATTTTTAACAAAATAAACAACTTGTATAATTTATTTTCACAGAAAATTTGTTGCTCTATAAATGTTCAATACAAAAATTTATATTTTTCTCCAATCATACACTGGGCGCAGTAAACAGCACATTTTTTCTTAGGGTGTGCCTTTAACCCCGTTGTACCCTATATTATATAGGTTGTATAATAGACATCTGAACCACCAAGCTGCATTCTGTGAAGTGACAGTTACTGTAGTTTTATATACTAAACAATTTTATCTGTCTTTCTATCTGTAGATCCATATCACACATAAAGACCAGGCTAATATGTTGATGGCTCCTCCTGCTAAATCACTGGTATGCTTCTCCAAGTAAAACAGAAGCTTGAAGATCATTTCACAGAAGAATTTTTTAGTATATGTTTTATAATTTAACACTGTATATTGTATTATAATAGTGAACCTTTTAATTATAATATAATTAAATATATATATATATATATATATATATATATATATTTAAGTAAATTCGTTACATTTTTTCTTGACTTTATTGTACTAGGCTTATGTTTAGCTGTAGAGTTAATTTGTTTGGCAAATAAATTATGTATTTTCTGTTAGTTAAGAGTTCCATTTTACAGAAACAGTTTTAGTATCTCACAAAATGAGATCATGATTTTGTGATTGGTAACACTTTACAACAAAGCTGTATACAACTGCATTCTGAATGATGTATCAGGAATTAATATATATCTTTTTTAGATATTTCATCTTCATTAATTATAATTTTAATCACTGTTAGATAATGGTAGTTTTTCATTATGCTATATCACTTCATTGTTTTAAAAATAATTGACATTGTAGAATTTTAATTGTTAATATTTGTTAGTTCATGTTAACTATTGTGTAATGTTCATGTACACACAATCTTGTAGCAGTGAAATGATACATTTAATAAGCAATGCTTATTATGCTTACATACTGCATTATATGTCTTCTGAAAAGCATTAAAAAAAGAACATTTTGAATGTTTTGAGAAATTAAGATGAATAGTAAATAAATAAATAAATAAATAAAATAATACATACAAAAAAAAATTCTTCACAGCATTATTCTGAATGTGCAGTTCTAAAAAAAAAAATTAATTTGTCTTTTTTTTCTATTTAAGATTATAACAGTGTAAAATAAGGTAAAATATCCTAATTTAAATAAAGTGCAAGAAACTTTACAGAAATTTACATTACCTTTTTTAACAGAAAAAGCACTGTTATTTTATAGGTATTTCCTAAATAATAATCTTACTTAACTGTGGAAAAAAAAAAAAAATTGTCAAATGACTGACAGCAACAGAACATCAAACACTAACCAATCTCTCAAGATCTCAGCATCTTCACTTATTACTTACCAGTTTGACTTCATTTCATACAAAAGTTCTTGTTGTAAATGAACAGAGGTTTAGATGTTAATGTTTTATTAAAAATACTAAAGTTTATTAAAAATACTAAAGTTCTGGCCCTCAAGGGACCTTTTGCGAGTTTGTGGAGCTTGCTCCACCTTGGGGAAAGTGGTGGAGGATCATTCCCTAAACATTTCTGGGGGGGAAGCTATGGTCCTCAAGCTTTGACAGACACAGAGCTTGAGCCGCCGCTGATATTATCGGCCTGCACCATCTCAGCCACTGCACGCATCTTTGGGCCATATAACAAAGACAACATATAAATGTTCTATTGTACATATACTTTCAGATGTCAAAGTCATTTTTTTAAATAAAAATAAGCATAAAACAACAGTGCTATGAGAAAAATTCAAGCCACAGATATTTTAAAGTCACTAACTTTCTGAAAGTTTTCTGTAAAACTTACTGGTGCTGTACAATGATTTAAAGCATCACTTGCTGATGGGTCTAATGAACTGGTATATTATGCTTTATTATAAATTCCATATTCAATTCAAAAGCAAATCATATGGTCAAAAAATGTGTGACCCAACAGATCAATGAACATGTCTTGTGTCTGATGAAATAAGTAACATTTTACTAATAACCTCACCTGATTATCATCAGCAAATGTATTTATTTACCAAAAACGTTCTAGAACAATTTTTTGTTAGCTGGGGTTAATATTTATCTTGTCACACTGACAATTAAAATGACCTTAAATGGAGAGTAAATGACTTTAAAGTAAAAAATCATGAAATCATGTTTGGGAACGTAAAACAAACATTCTCCTCTGAAACATCTCTCATATTCTTCTAGCTAGCGAGCTGTGATGACGAAAGCTTAGCTTATGAATATTAATGAGGTTATTGGGTTGTTTTATTAACCTTCCTGAAGCGTTCAGGTACAGAATAATTAATATTCATGAGCTAAGCTTATCACCGATAAAGGATTCTTTTAATTGGCTAGCATTTCAGGGGCCGTCTCTATTTCAGCAAATCAGTAAGGTCCGTTAGGTAAACGTCACGAAGCGTAAATAATATTAGGTGATGTTTGGTCATGTGATGGATCTTCCACCTGACATTACAGAACTCCAAGTATGGTTGGATCGGAACTGATACCTACACGAATTTCGGCCAGCATGATATTTTTCAGCATGTTGTGTTAATTTCTAAGGGATCTCCTCTGGATTTGTTTATTCGATTATTATTTTGAATTGACTTTAAAATACTTTAACAGGAGATCAGAGGTATTGTGTCTCTTGCAGAAAGTAACGTTAGGTAAATTATGGGTGCTGCGTTGGGAACCTTGACTAGTTGGGTAAGTCGGTTTACTTTTTTATGTATGTATATATATATATATATTCACATTTTGTTCAGACTGTAATATAATGAAACTTTTGACAAATCAAAGAAAATTTATTAATTTAGTAATGAAAGCAGGACAGGTCAAGAAAATCACCTGTTACTTACGCTCGTGCTTAACTGGATTAGTCATATTGTTTCCTCTAACAGTCAGCAGTGGATCAGTTCAGTTACGTCACGTCAGTTACGTGTACAGTGTATATCGAAATAGTTCACAGGTCTTTAAAGAGTATTCTAGATTTTTAAAAAGACATATTCTAGAGAACTGCTTTTATTTCTGGTGTATTCTAGTGTTGCCCTTAACATCAAGCACATGGTTTAGCTGCATGCGTTGTGCACATGACTTCTCAAGGTGACAGTATTAAGTTGTTTACAACAGACTGAGCTCAGATCTTACATCAGCTGCTTTAAATCTTACTGTCTAATTCATAAAATCTCTTTGCCTGTTAGACCTCCTGCTGCTGCTGTAACATTAACATCTATCCATTCCATATCCTGTGTGTAAGTATGTTAAAGTGAGCAAATCAAGTTAATTTGTCTCTTTTTTGATCTACATAGTAGGCTACTTCGTACTACATGTAATCATGAAAACTGAAGTTCTTACATTTACATTCAAGCATTTGGCAGACAATTTCACCCAAAAGTGACATACATTGCATTCAAGGTAAACATTTTTATCAGTTTTTGGTTTCCCTGGGTACTGAACCCATGACTTTGGTGTTGCCATGAGTCTTATTTTTAAATAACTTGGTATAGGTAATCAGGTAATGCTATCAGAAAAGTAATGATATACAGCATGTATAAATATGTCCAATATCTCATGTTTTTGTTCAGCAATGAAAAAAAACGCCATTCTGATATTTAAATTGCCAGTTTGTCACAACTGACCAACTTTCTGTGACAAATTCAAATGTTCTCATGAGGTTATGTTAACACCGATAGTTGTTACTACGAAATATCATGCCTAGTCATAGAACAAAAAGAATGCTGAACATTGGATAACATGATTAACATACCTCAAATGCTAATTTACATATTTAATACCATCATGTAGATAAGCAGTAGTATTCCATATTATGATCCAGCTAAAAAAATATACAGTCTATTAAAAGTCTACACACCACTGTTAAAATGGCAGAGTTTTGAGATTTTTCATCTTTAATGTGAACTTGAAAAAAACAACATTCAAGTAAAAAACAAAGACAACCTGGTTGCACAATGTGAACACCCCTCAACCAGTACTTGTATGAAGTATCTGTTGTTTTTAAAATAGCAGGAATTCTTTTCGTATTATCATCTTGATTTGTCTTTTTTTTTTTTTTTTTTTTTTTTTTTTTTAAATCTTACTTATAAAAGAGCATTAGATTGAGATGGCTTTTTTCTTTTTCCTTAAGGTTTCTTGCCTTTGCAATTGTGCAGCATGTCTTAGATGCAGATGCTGCCCACAGATCAAGAAGTCTATTGTAACCCGAATCATGTATGCCTTCATCCTTTTGCTTGGCACCATCATTGCCTGTGTCATGTTGTCACCTGGTGTTGAACAACAGCTTAAAGGAGTAAGAATTAATGATGCAGCATTATGAAACATTAGTAGACTCAAGTAATGTACACCAAGAAGGGTTTTTATATTGTGTTGTAATATTTGTAAAATTATTAATCAAATGCTCAAGAAGATTTTTATCTCTTATGTTGCGATAAAAGATTATAAACGAAAACATATTGTTTGTAGTTAATTTGACAATGAAAGTTGGTGAAGGTTTAAGGTTTATGGATGCTAAAAGAATTTAAGACATTAATAATTACATTTCTTCATTCTCAGATCCCTGGTTTTTGTAATGGAGGAGCAGGATCCAGTATACCAGGAATTGAGGCCAATGTTCAGTGTGAGATTTTTGTTGGTTATAAGGCTGTGTATCGGGTTTGTTGTGGCATGAGTTTGTTCTTTCTCACATTCTCCCTGCTCATGATCAATGTGAAGAACAGCCGAGATCCCAGAGCTGCAATCCACAATGGGTTAGTCCATTAAAATGTGGACCCATTTTCTACTCAAATTCAAGCTGTCAATTACTTATAAACTAGAAATTCTTCTTGTTGATTTGATTTAGAATATGTGTAACCTGTTTATTGCTAAACCACAGTTTGTAAAAATGAATACTAGTGTTTTGTCATGCTGTGAAACTACTGAGACATCTCTGTATTTCATTAGGTTCTGGTTTTTCAAGTTTGGAGCCATGGTTGCTGTCACTGTTGGTGCCTTTTATATTCCAGAGGGGCCTTTTACCCGAAGTAAGAATTGAACTCATTTTATAAATCTTAAATGAATCAAATGTCCAAGTTGATATCTGTCATCAGATGGCTACACTGTAAAAAACAATTTGTTGAGTCAACTTAAAATAATTTGTAACCTGGCTGCCTTGAAATTTTAAGTTCAGTCAACTCAAAAAAAGTTTGTTCAACTTGAAATGTTAAATTATACTAAGTGACAACTTAGATATTTGAGTTGAATCAACTTAAAATTTTAAGGCAGCTGGGTTACTTACCCATCTGTTAAGTTTAGCAAACACAAATATCTAAGTTGTTACTTAGTACAACTTAACATTTCAAGTGAATAAACTTATTTTAGTTGACTGAACTTAAAATTTTAAGGCAGCAGGTCAACAAATTATTTCAAGCTGACCCAACAAATTGTGTTTTTTATTTTTTACAGTGTAGTGATGAGACATGTTAATAATAAAGTGTTTGTGGAAATCATTAATTTTGCAACTGACCCTTTGCTAAGACTCAACTTAAAGAGGTAGTTCACCCCAAAATGACAGTTCTGTCTTAAGTTACTCACCGTTATGTCTTTTGTCAATTTTCAAAACATTTTAATGAAACCTAAGAGATTTTGTACTTCAGAAAGTTAATAGGAAAATCTTAAAATTGATATATTAATTGAGTGGTTTAATTCAAATTTTCTCAACACAGTCACTTTACATTATGCATCAGGGAAGCATGTTTCTGTTTACCATGTTTGATTTGCTCTGTTAATCATTGTTAATAAGCTTAAATTAATTATGCGCTTCATATAAACCACTTGAAACCACTAGTCTTGATTTAGCTAAACCACTTGATACATATTGCTTTAATATTTATTGATTTAAACCAGTTGAAACTTTTAAACCAGTACTTTTACTGTGTTTTCATACTTTTTTAACAATGATTTAACAATGAATTTTAATCTCTATTTCTATTTATTTATTTATTTGGCATGGACTTTCAATGGAAGAACAGAAGTTATGGGTTTGCAGTGACATTAGGATGAAAAAATTATGATAGAATTTTCATTTTTGGGTTAACTATTCCGTTGAACTATCATAACGTACAGCTATTGCTGTCCCATCAAGCTTTTTATCATTTCTGTTACATAGATGTTCTTTGTGTTTAGATAATTTTAAATAGCATTGATATTTCTAGGGCAATTATTGTGACTCATGATATCCAGAGAATATACATTACCTTTTCCAACTCTTTAATTAAATCTTACAAATTGCATGTTGTCTACTAAAATATGCATCAGCCCTCATTCCTAAATACACATGTATAGCAACAGCAAGGACACCTGTTGTTCTAAGGTAAACTATTGTTACTAATCATTTAAATATTTAGATATAAATATTTATAATTATTTAGGTCATCATACAGGTGTGCAGATAACAGGTAGTATATTATGGTAACTAAGGATTTCACAGTATAGTGAGTGATGTGGAAGCTTTAAGAATGGATCTGTTGACTCTTTTCATATTGATAAGCATCTTGTTTTTGATGATGTTACTGCATGGACTCATTGAAGGGTCAGTTCTGTGCAAATTACACACTGCAGCTTCAATATTGCTAATGATTTTTACTTTGTGGAGGAATTTTTATTCTGTTTATAATTATTGATAAAAGTATTTACTTACTGAGCAGTGCTTATGCATCACCTCTAATGGCAGTGAACTGTTAAGTTCAGTTGAATGGGCAAAGGAAAAACAAGGTGTGCTTTTCGTGTGTTTTTGGAGGCCTGCATTAATCATGTTCTTTATTCTTCATGCCCAGCTCAATTTGGGTTTTCACAAAATTTCCTGAATGTGTTAATTTATGTATTTTTCTTTAGTGTGGTTTATTGTGGGAAGCTGCGGAGCATTTTGTTTTATCCTGATTCAGCTAGTTTTGCTTATTGACTTTGCCCACTCGTGGAATGAGTCCTGGGTTGATAAAATGGAAAAAGAAAACAGAAAGAGGTGGTATATAGGTAGGTATATGTTACATACTGTATGTAAACCTATTTGTCATAGTATTTATAGTGAGTAATTTAATGCTCCTTCCTCCTAGCTTTGCTGTCAGTAACAGGAGTGAACTATATTCTGTCCTTCACGGCTGCAGTTCTCTTCTATAACATCTATACTCAGCCAGAAGGATGTGTGCTTAACAAGTTCTTCATCAGCTTCAACATGTTATTATGTGTCATTGCTTCTGCTCTGTCTGTTCTGCCCAGAATTCAGGTATTTACAGTTACATTTTTTACAAAGCCAAAGCAACATATTTTTTCGTAAAGGCATTTGCTAATGGGATATTTCAATTTTTGTTAATCATTTATGGTCACTGTGTGTCCCTTTGTAAGTACAGTGAAATGAGATTGTGTATAATTCTAGGAATATCAGCCCAGATCTGGTCTTCTTCAGTCATCCATTATGACTTTGTACACCATGTACCTTACCTGGTCAGCCATGACCAATGAGCCAGGTTAGTAACTTCACAAAGGTTTTTATACATATTGGACCCTATAATACACCTGGTGCAATGCGGCGCCAGGCGCTGATTTGTGTTACACCCAAAACACACCCATGACTCATTAAGAGAATAGGGACAACACTTTTAGAGCATCATATTGCAGAACATATTGCAGAAATTCATGAGTTTGCTTTCAAATAAATGAATTTGTATGTGTGTCCTTCCCTCATCTCCAGACCGCATATGCAACCCGAGTCTGATCAGCATCTTTCAGCAGATCACGTCCTCCACAGTCACCCCACTGGAGATCGAGAACCAGACTGCTGTCATCATTGTAGACATAGAGGAAATTGTGCCATCTGCCCCATATTTGCAGTGGTGGGACGCTCAAAGCATTGTCGGATTGGCCATTTTCGTTCTCTGCATTTTGTATTCAAGGTACAGTGTTTTTAATGTGATATATACAGTTGTGGTTTGGAACTCTTTTTTTTAAATAATCCATAATTTTCAAGTGTTCTCTTGTGGCCACATCAAGGTTGGCTTCAAGGGCCTCGGACACTGAAGTGTATGATAACACAATTATGTGTGGTGGAAACAGGAACATTAAGGTCTTTGGCAATGTGCTTGTAGCCTTGAGATTGTCCATGCTTGGCTATAATCTTTGCTTTTTTCTATTGTCTGATTATGAAACTGGTTGAATATGTGATTTTTGTACTGTAGGCACATAAGTGTAATGTAAAAAAGGATTTTCTTCAAAAGGGGCATTTTTGGGTGTTTTTAGGGGAAAGATTTAATGATTTCTTTTGTATCAGCTGCGCACCAAAGCAAGATGTGGATTTCAGAAAATGTCAGTTATAGTAGTAGTGTCACAATAGTAGTGTCATAATACGCTGTTTAGGAAGCACGCAGGAGGCACAAATGAACGTAAACAGTCATTAATGATGGAAATGCAGGGGTAAATCCACAATAGGAGCAGGCACAAACACACGTACATAACTGGTAGACCTGACAGGAACAAACAGGAACTTAAGTACACTGGGTAATTGGGGAAACACAGGGTAATAATCAAACTAAACGAGGACAGGAACATGAAAAAATAAGGAAAACCAGGAACAGAGACAGGGGCAAAATAAGACAAAACAGGTCCATGATCCTGACATATCGCCCCCTTCCCGGAAGGTGCGTCTTTGCACCGTAGACAATAACAGAGGGAGGCATAAGTGGTAACTTGGGCGGAGGCTCAAGAGAAGGACGTACACTCGGGAGGAGGACAACGAACAGAGTCCATGATGGAGACGACGGAGGGAGGAGCCAGGGAGATGACAGGAGGGACTTGGAGCAGGAGGAGCCAGGTGGGACCCAGGCCACAGTCATGATGACGGCCCACGGTGGAGCTGATGGAGCCATGGAGGAGGAAGGGCCGACGACTCCAGGGGGGCGACCAATGGCGGCGGTGCAGAGCCGATGAGCCAGGGTGACAAGGAGGATCTGGAGGGCCAAGGTGGAGCTGATGGTGCCGGCGACCGACGTGGAGACGTGGATCCGGGAGACTGCAGTGGAGCCAGAGTGACAGAGGACAAAAGTGGTGCTGGAGGGACAAGGCACAGCCGGAGGAGTGGAGTCCCAAGGCACAGGATGATCGACGCCAAGGCCAAGGCGGAGCCGGAGGGATGAGGGAACCCGATGGAGCCAGTGGATTGCCGGGCTACGGCGAAGAGGAGGGAGCTAGGAGCCATGCTGGAGCTGCTGGGTCGACGGGTCGAGGCGGAGTCCTGGACTCTGAGGCTGGAGGCGGAGATAGAGATAGAGGATCCTCTAGCCGTAATGCCGATGGAGACTGGCAGACCCGCGGTGAGCCCACCGCACAGAGCTCCTCTCCGCGATCTCACTGATGTTGGCTTTCTCCCTTGTGGCAGCCGGCTCTCGCACCTGGACTGACGTTACTTGCAGCTCCGGCTCTGTGGCGATCCATTGCTCTGTCGCTCCGAGTGGCAATGGCTCGCCGACTGCAGTAAGCTCAGGCTCTCTGTCAGTGGTGGGCTTGGGCTACTGCTCCGCGCAGCGGGGAGATGGTGGGCTGGGCACTGGATCGGGAGTGGAACTCTCGCCAGTGTCCATTCCACAAAGGTGGCAAAATTCGCTTCAGGGCCATCCTCGGACGACGGCGCTCAGCACACGGGGTTCAAACTGGCGTTGTAGAACGCACGTATAGCGCGTTGTCCGGGTAGGTGGTGAGGCTTGCGAGGACCAGAAACAGTCTGGTGTGGCCCTCGAACGATTTCTACCCCCTGCTCCAGCAGGAGGAGGAGGTATTCCGGGGGAAGGAGGGGATCCATGAGGGGAACACTACGGAAACAACCGTACAACAAACTGTGAAAAAACGGGAAACAAAAACGGCACGGAGTTAAGTGTTTTCAGTCAGGTCTTCTGTCACAATACGCTGTTTAGGAAGCATGCAGGAGGCACGAATAAACGTAAACAGTCTTTAATGATGGAAATGCAGGGGTAAATCCACAATAGAAGCAGGGCAAACACACGTACATAACTGGTAGACCCAACAGGGGAGAAATGAACAAACAGGAACTTAAGTACACGGGGTAATGGACCCTTTTCACAAGCCTGTGATGACGCGTTTTAACGGTCATCGTCATCATCATCATAAATCCTTTAAAATTTTATAGATTTTGGTTTTTAAAAATATGTATGTGCATTTATAACACTACACTTTGTATTATACCACCTTTTCATCAAGTTACAAAAAAACTAGTTAATGCTATGCGAGGGTGTTTCTAATGCCGCGTCTATGGGGGAGGGACGGTAAATTTGACATTGTTCTCTCTTCTGACTGCCGATATCTCTCTAAATTTTTTCCTTTGATTAAAAGTTGTGAAAACACTATAGTGTAGTTTTTCTTTTGCTATTTGAGCAAATGTGAATGCAAAAAATATATCTGTGGTACTCTCCCATTCATTGCTCTTGGATTTTACCCAACTATGATGACTTCCGCTATGAGAAACCCAGAAATGTGAGAAAGGTCCATAGGGGAAAACCAGGAACAGAGACAGGGGGAAAACAAGACAAAACAGGTCCATGATCCATACAAGTAGCCACTACTGTATTTGAAAATAAAGATGATGAGTGTGAGTAAAATGAAGAAGTGTGTGTCCAAGCTTTTGACTGGTAGTTTAAATAGATTAATAAACATTCTTGAATACTCTCTAATACTTGAACACAATGATGTTGAACACAACAAGTATCCAAATTGGCCATATTACAGTTCTAATGCTTATGCCATTTTTTCTTTTTACAGTATACGCTCTTCCAATACCAGTCAAGTTAATAAACTAACCTTAGCAGCTAAAGATAACACAGTCGTGGATGAAAGCTGCACAGTAAGTCCTGAGATAGCAGAAGAGGTTACAACACCAATTGTGGAGGACAATGAAAGAGACACTGTTCAGTACAGCTATGCTTTCTTTCATTTCATGCTGTTTCTGGCATCCCTTTACATCATGATGACTCTCACCAACTGGTACAGGTGTGTGACTGCAGAGCAACAAGGAATATTTCCCAGTGATCACTGATTTTTTTAATTTAAGTAGAAAAGTAGGCTCACACACAATAGCAGGTGTTTTATGTGATTATATGCTGTATGATAACACTGATTTTATTGTCAACCCAGTCCTGATGCAGACTACAATGCCATGACAAGCAAGTGGCCAGCAGTGTGGGTGAAAATCTCATCAAGTTGGGTCTGTCTCACATTATACACCTGGACTCTGATCGCTCCTATGATTCTCACCAACAGAGACTTTACCTAGATGCATTTCTGCAGTACACCTTTAAAAATAAAGGTTCCTTATTAGCATCGATGGATCCATGAAGAGCCTTCAACACCTCCGGGGAAATCTTTCCATTGCACAAAGGGTTCTTATAGAAGGAAAAAGTTTATTGAATAATTATTCACATTGAAGAAAAAAAAAAATACTTCTTTTAAGAACTTAACTGAATGGTTCTATTCCTACAGAATCCACCTTTTAAAACATTTTGTAAGAGTGTAATGTTCTACAGCCTTGATGCTATTATGAAAATACTTTGTTTTTTGTTTATATGATTTATTATTTTATTTATTTATTTATTTTTTTAATTTATTAGGATTTTATTTTTGGACCATTTTGCCTATGAACCTAAGCATGTGGTTAGGATGTTCTCTTGTGCCTAGTTTTTTTTTTTTTTTTTCCCCATATCACCTTATGGCTTTAGATAAAACTTTTTGATTATGGTGCATTTGTATTTTTGATTTACACTGAGGAAAAAAGTTTTTGTTTCTTCTGTTGGTCAGGCTAAATCTGCTGATCTTTGTATTTTTGTATCTTTACTGCATGTTTTGTTTTATATAAAAAAATGCTATATTTTCATTGTAAATCGTAAATACATTATTTCTGATACAACCAGAGGCAGTAATGCAACATTGAGAATGCAAATATATTTTGGATAACTATCACGTTTTTGTACAACAGAAAAATTCTGATATCATGTAGCCTACTACGTGTTAGCGAATAAACATTGTAAATACATTCTTAAATATACTAATGATGTTCTACGTTGTTTTGTTTTTTTTTTATTTGGAGATAAATTAAAAAGTAGTGAACATTGTTACAATTGCCATAATTGATACCATTACGACAGCTCTACCTTCATGTTTCAATCTGCTGGACATCTTGTCCTTTTCACCCAGTGCTGGGGTGATGTATCCTGGTCTTAAAGCAGAAGGAGCTTGATGCTAATTTTTTTGAATAATAATCAATCCACAAATCTGACTTGTGATACAGCCTAAAATCATAAACTGGTTCCTTAATTGAGCCTGGTTTCTTCCAAAGTTTGTTTCTCAATTTCCAATGGAGTTTGGGTTCCTTGCCATGATCAGCATACGGTTGCTAGTTGGGGTTTAAAAGACACTTATATTCAGTGGTATTATCGATTTAACACAATCAGAAGAGAACAAAACTTGAACTGAATTGCTGGAAGATGATAATACTGTCTTCTGCAGAGCGCTTCATAGTTTAATCACACTTGCTTAATTGATTGAATCAACACATCTGTAGAGCTGCCTATATCGTTGTGTATTTAGTGTATTGTAAATTTGAACTGAAATGAATTTGACATAATTGATGTGGCATAATCAAAGTGAACTGACTTAGTAATGACACATTGTCTTTGTAGAGAATTTAAATGTATCTTGTATTTGATTATTTCCCTGCATATTACTGTGAAGCTACCTTGAAACAATCTGCACTGTATACACTATTGTTTATATAATGCTCATGTTACTTGACCATCACTCATGATGAATGTCCAGAAACTGTATATTACAAATTTAAATGCACATTAGAAAAGTGAAATTTGAATCCAGTTTTTATTGGTTCCATTTCCAGGTCTTTGAAGCACGCTGAACATGTTTATTTACATGTTTAACATCACACATATTTTTTAGGTGGGCTAAAAAAAAACAGTGGCATTTTTTGGGTAATTACTATTGCACTACATTTACCTATAGATGAAACCCGGTACAGTAAGAAAAAAAAAAGATAACTCTGTGACCAACATTCAACCAGGGGGTACATACATCAGCTGGAATCAGTAGATTTCCACATGTGAATCAGTCTTCAGACAAGAGTGTGCATTTGTCTGTTATGCATCCAGATTGAATTGGAGAATTTGTTTAAACCACTCATTACGTTGTTCACTGTGTCAAAAAAAACCCTACACATTCATAGACTTCAAAGATGACTACACTTCCAACATCAAACAAGCTTGTAGCAAATCCTGTGTAACAATTTTAATATACTGTTTAATGCACTTTATCCAACCATAGACCTCTTTCGTCCTCTCAGCCGAACTTCATCTAGTTTCTTGATGACTGCAGAGGACTTTTTTGATGAAGCAGTGTAACTTTTCAGAAGTCTCTCAAACAAAGTCTCTGTTTTGGGATGAGTGCTGAGAAAAGCTTTCTCCAACACGTACAAGTCAACTCCCTTATCTTCTGGTAGAGCAGAAATATAACTCAACCCAAAGTCAATCAGAACCAGCTTAATATTTTGGTCTTCAGCTCCACTGACCAGGAGCATGTTGGAGGTTGTGAGATCACCATGGATGACATCTTCATCATGCATCTGAGCCAGGATTTCACCAATCTTGTCTGCTAAAGTCTGGAGATGCTGTGGGTTTTGTTCTAAAGCTTGAACGGATACAATGTGGTCTCTTACTGACACTGAGTGAATAATATCCTCCAAGAAAATGCAGTGAGTGGTGTAGTCAACGAAATAAACAATGGGTGCGTTGATACCTGCGGAAGAGAAAAGAGTCATAAACAATAGATGTAAATACATTTACATTTGTTCATTTAACAGATTAATAATCTTAATATAGAGTACAACGGGCCTAAAGGCGCCTTTGATATTATTTTCCTCTAAACCACTAGATGGCACAAAAACGTGCTGTAGCACTTTCTAAAACATTCACTTTTCACATGCAAATTTGTCTGATCCTTGATGCAATCGCGGGCTGCAGCACAAAGTTGATTCTGTGCTTTCTTGATCTCATATTTGATGTTTTTTAAAATGTAAATGAGAATCACTAAAATGGATGTATATAGGATGTATATCTTTTGAGACAAATGTCGTCTTAATGATTTTCAGTTTTGTTTAAGATAATTGAAGCAACCGTTTTTAAATAATAAAAGAACATATAAAAATATGGTATTTGGAGTAAAACGTGCCGCTGCTGTTGGGGCTAAAAGGCACAATAATTTACGTAATAATTAATAGATGGCACACTCTTCCATTTGTTGACCTGACCAGTGTTGGGGGGTAACGCATTACAAGTATTGCGAGTTACGTAATATTACTTTTTTCAAGTAACCAGTAAAGTAATGAATTACTTTGGAATTTCCAAAAAACATCTGAGTTACTTTTTCAAATAAGTAACGCCAGTTACTTTTTTCCCCATTTATTGATTGACAAGTCTCCTGTCGGGAAATTGGGAGTAAACATGATGTTACTGTATTCTAGACTAAATGCATTAATTCATCTCACTCACAAAAAACAGATTCAGTATTCCTCAAAATGAATAAAAACAGTGAAATGCAAACTCAAAATATGACGCAACCCTGCAATAATTAAAAATGTTAAATAAAACAAATATCTTTTATGTATTTAATCCCATTTTATTAACCAATGTCTTTGCTGCTGATCTTCGATGATGCAATTCAGCCATACTAATGAGCAAAAATTACTTTAGATAAACTAACATTTGTGCTTCATTTTTTATAGCTGAAGAGTGATCTCCTGCATAAATGTATTTTTTTTCTATTTTTCTTTCTGTCTTTTCTTTCAGCCTGAGGTGAATTCATTTCACTTTTGGTGTAAAAGGGCTTTTACATTAGAATTGTTTTATATTAAAAACAAAGAAGCAAGCCCTGCCCAGATATAAAAAGTAAAGCAAAAGTAACGTAACGTAGGGCTGCACGATTAATCGCACGATATTGTGAGGCGCGCTTAGTCAATGAAGCCGGTACTTTGATTAGTAGTAAAGCTCCATCACGTGCGTTCAGATGGAGCGGCAATTAATACACAGAGCCGTAAATCACTGACAAGCTACGCCAAATCGTGCTCATAATCGCAGATGAATCGCATTCGATTATGAGCGCGATTTGGCATAGCTTGTCAGTGATTTACGGCTCTGTGTATTAATTGCCGCTCCAGCTGAACGCACGTGATGGAGCTTTACTACTAATCAAAGTACCGGCTTCATCGACTAAGCGCGCCTCACAATATCGTGCGATTAATCGTGCAGCCCTAACGTAACGCATTACTTTCCAAGTAACGCAAAATTTTAATGCATTACTTTTAAAAGTAACTTTCCCTAACACTGGACATGACATGGTTAGATTCAGATGGTAAATATCATATATTATGTTGGGTGTCTATCTTAGAGATAATCACCATGTTTAGAATGAAATCATATTTAAAAACATGATATTTATCATTTCATATAATAAAATATTTTTTGTTACTACTGTACAGCTATATTAAACTATTATGGGATTTTTAAAATGATTTTATTTCTGTGTTTTAAGAAAATATACTTTTTTTTATAATAACATTTTAATGGCAATATATTTATTGTACAAAAATTAATTAATTAATTAATTCATTCATTAAAAAAAATAGGAAGAAAAATTAACTTTGCTAAAGTGATTGTTTTGAACAAGTATTAGCTTAGACATTATTTAAAAACAACAACAACAACAACAACAAAAACACATTATTTTAGCTGAAGTATTTACATCAGTACACGGGGTAAAAGGCCCACCTTGCCACCTTATACATTTCTAAGATTTTAAATCAAATTAAATGACTTGTATGATTTATTGTTACACAAAATATTTTGCTCCATAAATGTTCAATACAAACATATATATTTTTTCTACAATTATACATTTTTAGGTGCAGTGAACGGCACTTTTTTTTTCTTAAGGTGTACCTTTAACCCCGATGCACCCTATATATGATTGTACTTCTATGCAGTGTGACAAAAAAAAAAATCTTTTGTTACCCCGGAGGACCCTTTAAAATCAACTAGAAGGCAAATGCATTTAAAAAAAAAAAAAAAAATCTGAATATATATATATATATATATGTGTGTGTGTGTGTGTGTGTGTGTGTATGTATATGTAATCCAGACCAATGCTTAATTAAAACAACAACAAAAAAAAACAATTAAAAAAAATAAAACAACAACAATAAAATCAGAATAAATGTAACCATATAAAAAAGAGATTGCTACAATATTTACAGCTGTTACTGACTGATAATGAACAAATTATTTTTATTATCATCATCATCAGACAACCCAAACCGGTTTCTTGATTTGAAACAGTATAACTCATTAGAACATGCAGAAGTTAATTTTTCTATTTAGATATTTATTTTGTTAAGGAAAGTTAATGGTCTGGTTTATATAGTATATATAGTAGTATATATAGTGGCAAGATTAAAACTATTTTCTGATGCTTAAAGATGCTTTCACACAGCATCTTTAGGTTATAGTAACATTAAAAATTCAAATCCAGATTTTGATTTTCAAAGATTTATTATAAAAACTGATTATTTTTTTCAGTTCTCAGGGTCTACGCTTAAAGAAATTTAAGAGCACAGTCAAAATTTCAGGAGCACCTTCTAATCAAGAATCCAAAAATCTGATAAAAAAATTAGCCTTCCCATTATGAGGTAATATTTGACTCCTTATAGTGAATTAAAGGGGGATTTGGTTTTTACCTTTGTAATGGCATTTTTGTAACTTTATTAAAATAATTTTTTAATAATATATATTTTTAAAGCTTTAAAATATTATATATATATATATATATATATATATATATATATATATATATATATATATATATATAAAATTTCTCCTTTCTTCATTAAAGCCTTCAAGGGATAGTTTACCCCAAAATGAAAATTTAAGTTACTCACCCTGAAGTTGTTCCAAACTTGTTCTTTCTTCTGCTGAACACAAAAGAAGATATTTTGAAGAACGCTTGTAACGAAAAAGTTGGTGGTAGCCCTTGACTTAGTATGAAAAAAAAAAAAAAAACAACTATCGAAGTCAAAGGCTACCAGCAACTGCTTGTTTGCCTACACTCGTCAAAACAACTTTTTTTTTTTTTTTGCATTCAACAGATAAATAAAAATTCTTGCAAGTTTGGAACAACTTGAAGGGGAGTAAATAATGGCTAAAATTTAATTTACTCAAGACTCTGTACTTCAAGTCTTGTGCACAGACTTTTTCTTCAAACAAGGTTAAAGTAAGGTTATTCTTTGTTGAGCGTATTGTTTAAATAAACTGACAAAGACGTAATTTTATGCCTGCCAATATTTTGAATATCTTGATCTTGTTGGGGTACAGATTGTACAGATTGTATAAGTATTTGAATTTACATTTTTACATTAACCAAGTTAAAACAGTTCACTGTTAGAGCTATTTTAGTGAACGTGAATATGTGAGTGTAATGTTCGCAGTACACTTTTTATTATTATTATTATTATTATTACAACAGCACTCGCTTGCGGTGTGCGGGCAGGATCTGGTTGTTGTGTACTAACCTGCTCTTCTGCATCGCAGTATGGATCGCACCTCTTGTGTGGTTCTGCGGCGCGTCAGTTTCTCATCGACGTCAGGGTGGCGATATAGTTTTGGGAATCTCTCTTTAATGATCACGGACCGACCCAAAAACGTACCTCGATAGACACGGGCTTCTGCGCCCTGTTTAATCATCTGTGCCTCCTTCAAATACGACGGCACACTTGCTTTTACAGAGTCTGAGTGGGCCATATTCCAATCTAACCCTATGACATATGGCCATGTGCTCTCTGCTTCCGGAAATAAAACGCTACTCTTCTTCTTCTTTATATTTAATGGCGGTTGGCAAACCAGCTTTTCCGCCACTTACCGGGGTGGAGTGTGAAGTGTTAACATAAAAAACTCAAAACTCAGTAATCAGATTACTTTTCTTTAAATACTCTAATAGCGCTTTAGTCACTGTTAAATTACCATCTAGCAAGCTCTTCAATGTTAACTTTTTTAGTCCTTCATTCTTCATTTCCTCTGTGAGCTGAGATCTTTTTTCATTGTAATCAGCACATTTGAGAAGTACATGTTCAACTGTTTCTGGAATTCCACATATACTGCGCAATCCTGTATCGTGTTTACCTATTTTAAAAAGTGATTGCTTCAATGCACTGTGCCCAATGCTAAAACGCTACTTACTCTTCTTCTTTTATTAGATACACAAGCGCATACCGCCACCTACCGTTGTGGCTTTTTTATTTGCATCACCCCTTTGCATCACCGCCAGAGGTTTCATATTTCTATGCAGTCCTATTCATAATCATTTTACATGTGTAATCTCTTACTGTGCTCTCCCAACATAACCTTTAACAAGATAACAGACATAGACACTGTAACTGATTATTCAAATTCAGTTTAGATCTAGTGCATTTTTACACCACAGTTTCAGTCATCTCTTTTCTCTTCCACAATCTATTACATACTAAAACAAAATTCTCTAGTATTACACTCTGACAGAATAGATAGAACTGTAGAACAAATACACCATCACCGGTTATTTCAGAGGCAATATGAGGCATTAGTAGAATCTGTCAGTATGTGTGATATTGACTTTTGATGTCAACTTTTAAGATTCTGCTATTATCAGTCTTCGGTCAGACGAAAATCCACTACGTACTGGTGTTTCAGAGTTTTCTTACAACATGAAAAATTGTCTGATTTTCTGGTGAAATTATTTAAAAACAAAGTTTGGTAGTTTGGTACAAAGGTATAATAGCACCGCTATTTGTTAAATTAATTAATTAGTTTAACATTTATATTATTTCATTAACGTTTACATTATATTATAGTATATTTGTTGGTAAGAAAGACTTAATACAACTACTGTGATAAGATTTACTTTATCAGAGCGTCTTTTTTTGACCATGGCTCAATGGGTCGTTCAGTTTAAGGAAGAGTTCAGCCTCCTGCCACGTAGCCGCGACTTCCTTTGATAAATAGACTTTAGCACTGAAAGAAGGTTCCAAGGAACTTTGCCAGAACAAAAGGCAGACTATGATGCGCCATAGTTGCGATAGCCTTTTACAGCGACTATGTGGACCGCGTGTGATTTAAAGAATGTACATTTTTATTCAGTCAGTTTTCTATAAGATAAAAGCATCACGTCTACGGGATGTTAACCAGCCAGAGGCGAAAAAGCGGGTTAGCGAGGCAGCTACTTTTAGTTGTCTAAACGACTGTTTAAACGACAGAACCATTGCCAGCTTATTTCGTTTTCTGCACTTCTGTTTTTTAAAGAACGGATTGGTCTTGAAGATGTTATTCTAGCTACCTTTGGTAGTGGGTTCAGAAAACTTTACAGCAATCCAGCAGTTCTGTGAGAACAGGACTACAGAGGAACATCAGCTGCAGGTTATTTATAACTAATTAGATACGCACTCAAGTGATCTCCTCTAATGAAATCAATGGCGCCAACACGAGAGTTGTCATGGTGACAGCGTTCTGAATGAAGCGGACAGTCCCGGTGATTAGGACGACTAGACAACTGGAAGAACAGATTGCCCTTTAAAACTCACAGTTCCCATTTACTATGTTTATGTTTTTGTTTTGGAAATAGATTACATTCCCTGGCGTGACAGTTGCGTATTTGATGAGCTAGCATCTTTAAATTCTCTTAAAAATGGGTAAGTGTCAGACCTGCTCAATGCTTATTTGTGTTTTAGCATGGAATTTTTAAGAAAATTAAGAACATAGTATTGTAACTGATTATGGTTATCTCTGTAGCAAACAAGTATGACAGATTTTAATATCAGTTATCTGTTTTTGAATTGTTTGTAGCCCGTTACAGAAATAGTTAGGATATGTATACCTGCATGGTAATACTGGTATACTTAATTTAGAACAACATGTATAATAATTATAATATGCAGGCCATAGTTTATAGCCTCATGCAGGATATGTTTTCTGTTTCTTGTAATTTAAGGTTATTTTCAAAAATTTCTTCTTTTAAACCATTTGTACATAAATATATAGTTGTTGACGTGTGTCCTGAAAATCTGACCTATCTATTAGGCTGGTCTAACCACACTATATTTGGAGTCAAGTTAGGGTTGTAGGTTAGTCCAGCCTCGTAAAAATATGCTACACATAGAGGCAGCACATCCTAATGCCTGAGGAGATGTGCCACTTACATTTTTAACACATTTACTGCGGTGGTACAATTTTATACATGACATCCTGAGCAGTTAGGTCAGATTCTCAGAACAGTCATCGTTCACCCTCTTAAAAATAAAGGTTCAAAACGGGGTTTTCACAGCAGTGTAACAGAAGAACCATTTGGGTTCCCAAAGAACGTAGTGTATAAGCAGGCCATTCCAGCTGCAAAGTTAACTTCTGTATTATTTGTGTGCCACTTTCTCTTTTCTAGGGTGTTCTGTCCTGGTGCTCACTATCATTGCATCCACTCTTGGTGGCCTAGTGTTCGGCTATGAGCTCGGAATAATATCTGGAGCTCTGCCGCAGCTTCAGTCTCAGTTCTATCTGGGTTGCGTCCAGCAGGAAGCTGTGGTTAGTGCTCTTCTGATCGGATCATTGACAGCATCTGTGATTGGTGGCTGGCTGATTGATCATCATGGCAGGAGGACATCTATTTTACTGAGTAATCTCCTCATTCTGGGAGGCACCATTATCTTAACTACAAGCATATCTTTTTTGGCATTGGTGGTTGGTAGGGCCATCATTGGTTTTGCAATGAGCATTTCTTCCATGAGCTGCTGCATCTTTGTATCTGAGATGGTTGCCCCTGAACGCAGAGGGTTATTGGTTACCCTGTATGAAGTTGGAATTACGGTTGGAATCTTGTTGGCTTATGCCGTCAACTACATCTTATCTGGTGTCCAAGCAGGATGGAGGTACATGTTTGGATTTGCTATTATACCATCTCTCATGCAGTTGGTGTCAATTTGGTTTTTACCTCAGAGAACTGTTTCCTCTGAAAGCCTCATAACAGAAGACGATAGCCAGCAATCTGATCGATTAGCAGAGGAAACGTCAAATCACCACCCAGCGGAACATATTAAATATAGTGTCTTTGACCTTTTCAAAACCAAAGACAACATGTGCAGAAGAACTGCCATTGGTCTTGGGCTGGTGCTCAGTCAACAATTTACAGGTCAGCCAAATGTCCTCTTCTATGCTTCCACTATCCTTTTCTCTGTGGGATTTCAGAGCAACGCTTCTGCAGTTCTTGCGTCGGTGGGTCTGGGTGTAGTCAAAGTCATTGCTACTTTGTTGGCAATGGTATGTTCAGACAAGGTTGGTCGAAGATCACTTCTGATTGGTGGATGCACAGTGCTGGCTATAGGATTGATACTTACTGGTTTCTTGTGTGGACAGTCAGTGATTGATACAAAAAAACAATGCACTTCATTAGAACCACATTCAAATTTGACTTTACCGACTGAAAATCAAGAAAACGTGGGCAACAATTTGGTCAATCAGAGTCAAAGTACTCCATCCACTGGACATGAAACACATTATGCTTATGGGGATTCAACTATTTTTTCAGAGGATGTGTATAAATGGATTATTTTTGTCTGCATAATGGCAGTTGTGAGTGCCTTCTCAGTCAGCTTTGGACCAAGTAAGTTTCCTTTTAAATTTTCCCAAGCAAGTTTACATTTACCTTAGAAGATGCAGTGTAACTGGTGGCACCAAAAATAATCGGTTTGAGTATAGAACATAATGTTATCTCCAGTGTGTTTTATATCCAAATAGCTGTTTGGTGCTTCATCTACCAATATTTAATGCTACACAACAGCTATATATAGTGTTTTAATTGCATGAAACTGCATGTTTGGTTCACAGTGACATGGCTTGTGCTAAGTGAGATATTTCCAAAGGAAATCAGGGGAAGAGCCTATTCATTTATCAACTGCTTCAATGTGGGGGCCAACCTCATAGTTACCTTTTCTTTCTTGAGCATAATAGGTATGCACAACAACCACGGCCAAACGCAAAGTCATTTATCATCATATGGAATGTATTTGTAATTATCTTTGGCATATTTCAGTGATTTTCATTTTTCTCAGATGTGATAGGTCTGTCTGGAATATTCATTGTGTATGGAGTTATTGGAATGGCAGCAGTTGTGTTCATTTACCTTGTACTACCAGAGACAAAAGGAAAATCTCTTCATAAAATTGACAGAGAACTATCTCAGACACGGTAAGAGAACATATTCAGTACAGTACCTTGTTACATTATATAATACTTAAATATGTAACTGCTGTGACCAGAAAAGCATACTAATGTTATTATTTTATTCCAGACAGAATGAACTGAAATAGCAATGGACCCTGACCTGTGTTTGATGCAATTAAGCAATATCTGGCAATATCCAATCAATGCATTACACAAAATCTGTTCTTTCTTTTAGATTTTTCCACAGAGAGGAATTCTGCAATATTTTCCAAAGAAGACATTTCGTTCCAGGTTATCAGAGAATTCACCTGACAAGCACAACAACGTGACATAAAGTTATGAAGTCCCCCTGTTGACTATCAATATGGAACGTTCTGTTCACTGGATAATACTGATCTATTTTTGCTTTATCTTTTGTAGTAACTATTGTACTTTGGTTCACGTCATATTTATTAGTGAATAATCTTAATGAATCATGGTATTCTTTTGTAATTGTAATTTTAAATAAGTATAAATTACCTGTATTTTTATCACATTTGTAGTCTGTGACAATATCTGTTTCAGAGAATTTTAAAAATGTTTAAATGGTTAAAACATTGATTAAATTGTGTTATATTCTGTGGAATTGCACACAGAATAGAGATATAGAGAGATGTTGGGACATCTGTAATTTTTCATGTAGATTTGTGTTGCCAATAAATGACATTTTTTATATATTTACTTATATTTATGCAGTTCAGTGAAAAAGGTAATGAAAAATTCCATACAAATAGGGCACAATACAAAAATAAAACTCCTTTATATGTCAGATTGATCTCTTCGCCTGAATTAAAAGAATGAAACCAAATCTGTATATCATTCATATATTTTGCACTTTCATTGCATTCATGATATATTTGATCAGTTCATGCATTCCTTGGAAATTGAATTAATGACCTTTCCACTGCTAACACTATGCATTACTTTTCTATTTCTATTTCTTACCAACTTACCAGAATTGCTTGTCTAATAAAAATAGTTCCATAGCCACACTGTTAAATCTTGTGCTGTGCTGAAACTCCTTGACCTAATTTGGTGTTCCCAAATTAATCAATGACCAACCATTTAAAAACTGTCTTGTAAATATCGCATTATGCTATATTATCACCAAATCTTGATCAATTGATAGTAGGCCTTGATCTGAGCTTAGATGCTTGAACTGAAGTGCATAAGCCCAGTTCACAGAGGCTCACAAACAATCAGTTCCAAAAAGAAATACAAAACCTGTGCTAAGTAAAAATAAAAAAATAATGAATCCAATATTTGGTTAAAAAAAAAAAAAAAAAAAAAAAAAAAAAAATATATATATATATATATATATATATATATATATATATACATATATATATATATATATGTAGCATAATGACAAAAGTACGTTTTGTAGTCTGCCCATTTTTAACTGGGAAGTGTAACAAGGTGGGAAAAAATGAAATCCCCTCAAAACACTTACATTTTTAATAGAAGTTGTTCTCCTGAGCAAAGTCAGCAAATTCAGTTTTTATAGAAAAACATTAACTAGCATTGTCGTGGAAAAAAATTATGTGGGTCAAAATGACCAGAACACAACATGAAGGTTCATTTAGGTTCAGTCAAATGAAGTAAATACAAAGACTGGATAAAGCAGTGATTCTTTATTACTGGATTGTGGGTACACAGAAGTTATGGATCGCTGTATTTATAAAAAATAAAGTATGCCACAGCATTGCCATTTACATGGGACTTCCACAGTGAAAGGAGCTAAAGACACTGCTGTGTGTTTAAGTAAAGGCGACTGGTGTGACCTGATGTGAGCTACAGTAAACAGCACCAATACACACTCCAGACTATGGCAACAGCTGTATAACGGCAGTATCATTTCACACTTTAGAGAGGATTTGCTCATTGACTGCTGCCGTGTGCTTCACTTGCTCCAAATAGTCCATCCATTTCAAGTAAAGCTAAGCTGTTCAATGGCATGACAATGTATGTAATATCACAAGGGATGTTTCTCTTTCTTTGAATAAGCTCTCAAACACATCCTGCATACTTATGCCTGAGGTAAATGCATGAAGGTGAACATCTCATGATGAAGTGCATTCAATTTCAGATCAACTCATGCTGCATTGTTGGGTAAACTGAGAAATGGTGGTGCTGAAGAGCTCTATCTAACAACAGTCCCAGAGATCCTCAGCAGGTTTGGTGTGGACTGACAGGTACAGTGACATCACTGAGCGGCCCCCGTGGCTGCAGGCACTGGAGTATTTAGGCTGCTGGGAGCCATGAGAATGGGGGAACCAGTCAGCGGTCCTAGAGCTGTGGAGGCTGGAAGCGCAGCTATTCCTATTGAAATAGATGGGGAAAAGAGGAATTCCAAGCACTATAGTGACACTAGCAGTTATATTTATGTTAGCTCTCCTCAAATGATGGTCATTCTAATATGTGACCCTGGACCACAAAACCAGTCTTAGCACGGGTATATTTGCAGCAATAGCCAAAAATACATTGTATGGGTAAAAAAGATCAATTTTTCTTTTATGCCAAAAATCATTAGGATATTAAGTACAGATCATGTCCCAAAAGACATTTTGTAAATTTCTTAATGTAAATATATCAAAACTTAATATTACTTAACAACTTAATGTAATATGCATTGGTAAGAACTTAATTTGGACAATTTTAAAGGCGATTTTAATATTTTGATTTTTTGCACCCTCAGATTCCAGATTTTCAAATAGTTGTATCTCAGCCAGGTGATGTATAAATCTCAATTTTAATCTCAATTGAATCTTATGACTGGTTTTGTGGTCCAAGGTCACATATGCTTATTTGGTGCTCAAGAAACATTTATTATTATCTATGTTGAAAACAGTTGCTGCTTTTTTTGTAGAAACCATGGCACATATTTTTAAGGCTTCTTTTTGTCTATATTTCACAGAATTGCGAGATATAGACAATTACTTTCTTTTTCATTCCATGGTGAAAAAAAACTAAAAACTGAATTGCCAGATTCAACAACAAAGAAAAAAAAAAGTAAAAAAAAGAGGGAAAAAAGTCAAAATTGCAAGATTTGCCAGAATTGCCAGAAGAAAGCCAGAACTGTAAGTTTATTTTCGCAGTTCTAAGATATAAACTCATTTAGAATTGTGAGACAGAAAGTCATGTCTGCCTTTTAATTTAAGTTAGTTTAGTTTAGTTCAAGTATTTAATAATTTTTAGTTTTTTTTTTTAAATATTTTTTTCATCCCATGGCAGAAACAGGCTCCCATAAAGAACAATATTCATTATGTACCAAAAGTGTTTTGGTACATCATGTTTAAAAGTGTTTTGATCACCTTTGAGGCACTTTTGATCAATTTAATGCATACTTTGCTAATTAAAAGTATTATTTTTTTCTTTGTTTCAATAACAAACAATGACAACAAAACAAAACCTCTTTGATTGCAAACTTCTGAACAGTATTGTACCCAAGCATTCTGTGGGCAGGTCCACTTAACAGTACAAAGTTGTACAGTATAAATAAATGTTTAATCAGTATAAAATCATAATTCTGTAGTTGACTTGATTCTGTGAAATGTGTCTGAAGGAATGTTCTAGATTTAAAGCAAGTTTTATGGACAAATCTAAGAAAAATGTGTGTTTTAGCATTATTATAATGCTTTACAACATTATAATGATGTTGTAAAGCATGTTTGATATGCTTGGTAGCTCACCTGTTATCATAGTGGCAGTGCTCACTGCAGTGTTAGTTGTTGGCACAGTAGTTGATCCTATGATGCGAGCCTGATCTTTCACAACAGGGACTAAGGCAAGGGGCAAGATTTTATCATTAATAAAAAAATAAATAAATACTAGTATTTGTTAGTGTAAATGTATAGAATCAAATAAAATTATCTTTACAGTAATTCAATAGGCTTGGTGCTAATGTAATATTTCAAATACTATTACAGAAGTAGGGGTGCTCCATGGCCTCTCTTGCAGTCAGTCTGGTCTGATGGTCATAACGCAACAACTTGTCCAGAAAGTCAAGAGCCTCAGGACTGACCAAGTGTTGGTTTTCACTGTGAACGAACCGCTCCCATCGCTTACGGGAATGTCTAAATTGAAGTAAATGTAAATCGGCTAAAATCAAATTAAAGAATAATAGCATAATATGAATGGAGGAGGCATAAGAAGGGCTCACCTTCCCAGAATGTCATTAAATCGAGGTTCCAGCTCAATGTTGTATTTATCAATGCAATCATAAAGATCTTCTGTTCCAAGAACTTTAGCTATTCTCACCAACTTTGAAGAAATAGGAAAAAAGGAACATTGTAATGATTTCAATCAATACGATGATTACTAAATTAACCCCAAAAGTAAAGACCAACAACTACATTTGTTACAGTGTTATATTGGAGATACTTGAACTCACATATTGTTATTGCTTTTATTATAATAATTAATAATAGTATCATGATATGCATAACAAAGACACTGAGAAAGAGACAGTCACTACATTAATAGTGGTTGTTAATGTCAGTTACATTTTTCAAAATTTATATTAAATAAAAAATAAAGCATTATATAAAAAATGAGCAAATTCAGTAGAGTTATGTTGTGAGCACTGCAATTTTTGTTGTTCGGGTTTATTTCTTTTCATTCCACAGTTAAGGACTGTTCATGACAAGAACAATAAGCATATGATTATATTAATGTCTACATCAAGAACAATAACATTCTGTTTATTATAAGCACACTGCAGTTTATTTACTCTGCTGCTTTAAATGCTCAAGCTCTTTAAAGGAGAAGTCCACTTCCAGAACAAAGATTTACAGATAATGTACTCACCCCCGTCATCCAAGATGTTCATGTCTTTCTTTCTTCAGTCGTAAAGAAATTATTTTTTTTGAGGAAAACATTTCAGCATTTTTCTCCATATAGTGGACTTCTATGGTGCCCTGAGTTTGAACTTCCAAAATGCAGTTTAAATGTGGCTTCAAACGATCCCAAATGCGGTTGTAAATGATCCCAGCTGAGGAAGAAGAGTCTTATCTAGCGAAACAATCGGTTATTTTCATAAAAATAATACAATTTATATACTTTTTAATTTCAAATGCTCGTCTTGTCTTACTCTTCCTGAACTTCGTGTTTTTTCCAAAAAAAAAGTTGAGGTAGAAAATATGATTGGAGTTTTTCGACATACCCTAACTGTCTTGAGCCAGAATACACAGAGTTCAGGCAGAGCAAGACAAGACAAGCATTTGAGATTAAAAAGTATATAAATTGTATTATTTTTATGAAAATAATAGATTGTTTCGCTAGATAAGACCCTTCTTCCTTGGCTGGGATCATTTGCAACCGCATTTGGGATTGTTTGAATCCGCATTTAAACTGCTTTTTGGAAGTTCAAACTCGGAGCACCATATCAGTCAATTATATGGAGAAAAATCCTGAAATGTTTTCCTCAGAAAACATAATTTCTTTACTACTGAAGAAAGAAAAACATGAACATCTTGGATGACAAGGGGGTGAGTACATTATCTGTACATTTTTGTTCTGGAAGTGGAGTTCTCCTTTAAAGTTAGGTTGATTCTTTATGTGAGGGTTATCATTATATAAAAGCTATATGGAGCAAGTAGATTCAATTCAGTTCAATTGTCAGTTGTACTATCCTATATTTCCTGACGATATTCACCTGGTCATAGTTATCATGTCCATGGAAGAATGGCTCCTTTCTAAAGATCATACTGGCAAGCATACAACCAAGGCTCCACATGTCAAGACTGTAGTCATACATCTGGAATGACAGAATAAAAGTAATTTGTTTAAAATTTCCAAAAGCCTATGCTATATTGTAGATTTAAGAAGTTGTTTTTGGCCATTTCAGCAGTCTCAAAAGGTAAATCCTCAAAAGCTAGACAGTTTTAAAGTTTTTAAATGAGTGACTAGATTTTGTAATCAATACATTCCTCTTAGTAAAACAACTTGAGCTATATTTTACAAACTCTATTTTCAGCTGGACATATATGTACTTTATGCAGATGTTAAGTCTGACCTGGTAATCAATCAGTAGTTCTGGTCCTTTAAAGTAGCGAGAGGCCACTCTGATGTTGTACTCCTGTCCTGGGTGATAGAATTCAGCCAGTCCCCAGTCAATAAGACGCAACTGGAACATGACAGCATTTAACAGTAATTTGACATCTGTCTGTTTCTGTCCCTGTTGTATACATGCTTAATGATGAGTATATACACCTCAGTGGCTTATTGAAACCTTAAACCTCCAAGTAAGGCTCTATCTTTTGCCTACAGTCAAATGCAGCATTATTTTATACTTTTATTGTATTTAATAACTGTTTCTAATATATTTTTTTTTCTCCAAAAATCAATGTGTTATTGCTTCTTACATGAATTATTAAGCTGTGTTGACATGGTTTATTTTTGAAGTAAACACTGATTACCTTTCTGTGCTCATGATCAATCATGATGTTGTGTGGTTTGACATCTCTGTGCATAATACCCATACTGTGACAGAAATCCAAAGCCTAGAGACATACGAAAACATAAGATAATATCAAAACCTCTTAAGTTATTACTGGAATCAAAATGATTTACAGGAACCACAATACAAAACAATACAAAACAACAAATAATTGATTTTAATGATCTAATGTGTGTGATTTCTTGCGTATTTTAAAATGTAAAATGCAAATTACAATATGGGGAAAAGATAAGGAAATAATCTCATTCAGTTTTCTCCATTTTTACAAGATGTAGTGTTGAACCAGTTAAATTCTTTAGCCAACATTTTCTTATTAAACTATAAGAAAAATGTCAAACAAACATATAATTATAATATATAAATATTAAATATAATTTATTTAATTTATGGTAAATATACATTTATAAACAATTAGAAACCATAGTTTGTTAACGTAAACAAGCTATTCTTTGGTGAACATTTCTTTAACTTTTTTAAAGAGTTTTAGGCCCTATAATTCTCACCTTTAGAATCTCATACATGTAGAAGCGAATGTCATAGTCTGTCAGTGTCTGATACAGTTGCTGATGAAAACAAAGCAAAGATGGAACTAATTACACATTTTTTTTTTTTTAGATTATTTGAGATTGAGATTAAAGTTTTTACCTTAAAGTCTGTGTTGTTCACATGTTCAAAAACTAAGGCAGGTGTCCTGGACTGCAATGTGTAAAAAAGGGTTTTATTTTCTTAGGCAACATAAGAACAAAACAAATACACTCAAGTGCTAAAATCTATTTTACAACATAATTTAATCGTTATTTCTGTATTATGAATATCACAACCAGCAAGTGTTTTGAATACTGACCACTGGGTCTTTGACGATGTCTAGGAGGGTAATGATATTTGGACCTCCACGAAGGTTCTCAAGAATCTTTATTTCACGCTTTATCTTCTTCTTCTTTACAGGCTAAAAAAGAGTTTTTAACAGTCCACAAACTATTAGGTCTGTAACACCATTTAAAAATGCTGCTACAGTGATTTTTTAAAATAGAAAGGATCACATGAAAATCTGTGTCACCTCTTGACACCTGAGCCATTTGTGTTAACAACTATATAATCTAATATATAATAATGGCATGAATAATTCTGGACAGGTATAGCATAGACCAGTATGCCACATTAATATCTGACAAATAAGATAAGTATGGCTTTAAATGTCTTCATTTTAATACTTGCATTGCCCATTTCTCAGCCATTTCTCAGGAGTAACTGTTCTTACCTTTAGGATTTTCACCACTACTTTCTCATTGTTTGTAATGTTGATTGCTTCAAACACTTCGCTGTATTTTCCTCTGCCTAACTTGCGGACCAGTTGAAAATCATCTTGATTGCTGAAAAAGATTTTAAAATCTAAGTATTTAACAGCATTAAAGGTACTTTCAGTTTTTTATTTATTTATTTATTTATTTATATATATTTTTTTATTAATACCTATATTAATTTTTTTTATCTTAAATTTGAAATATTTTAGCTTAATACCTATATCACTTTTTCAAGAGTCTAAACCACATCAGTGAAAAGTAAACAATGAGAACTGCAGAAGCATTTAATCAATGAAGTAAAAAGGAAAAACAAAACAAGGGCCCCTGTTAATTGCCTCTTTCCGGTACAATATGGTGACATTCCTGGAGCTTTTCCTCAAGGGGGAAAAAATGTAACAACACAAACACAAGATGAATGTAACAGAACTATGCAAATCAATTTTGTTTGCCACTTTGAAGATGTTACTGCTTTACTAAATCAGCTAAAAATTAATGTATATATTATACATACCCCCACTCAATAACATGAGATTCATAATCCCAGTATTCTCTGGGCCGGTGTGTGTTCACCTCAGCGTAGACTCTGGCACGACTTGCCACAGGTCCTGACATGACACACAGTTCAGCACTGTGTTTATTATATTGCAAATTACAAATCTGATGGGAAGAGTTTTGCAGAAGGAAAAGTCCTGGCTACAGGGAAGAGGTGATATAAGATGGAAGCACCTCTGGATGGCTGTGGAGAAAAGCAAATAAAGCTGTGATCTGAGACTTTGTCAAGATTTTAAGAATTTAAGCTTAACACACACACACACACAACACACACACAAGTTTCCATGTTTTATGGGCACACTAGATAGGCACAATTGTTTTTTATACTATACAAATGGTATTTTCTATCCCCTAACCCTACCCTACCCTACACCTCACACATAACTCTGCATTTTCAGATTTTCAAAAAAATGAATTCTGTATGATATGATTTATAAGCTTGTTTCCTCACCAAGACCAAAAAAATGTCCCTACAAGGCCCCACAAAATTTACTGGTATCCTTGACATTTGGTCAACATAACTTACGGCATACCATGTGTACACACACACACAATCTGGTTTCCATTTTTTTGTAGGAACATTCCACAGATGCAGTGGTTTTTATACTGTACAAACTGTATATTCTATCCCCTTACCCTAGCGGTGCCAAAATCAGTCCTACCCTACATCTAAACCTACCCCTGTATGTTTCACAAAAAAAGAAAAAAAAAAAAAAAGTAAAACAAGTTTGAAATGACATGAGAGTGAATGAATGATGACAAAATGTTTTTGGGTGAAATATATACAGGTGAATCTAAAAAAAAAACTAAAAAAAACAACTTTATTTTGAAATGTTTTACTTTACATGTAATGAATCTAGAATATATGAAAGTTTTAGTTTTTGAAATAAGTTACAAACAAAAAATTAACTTTTTTACGATATTCATTTTTTTTTAAAGATGCACCTGTATCTTCAGTATACTGAAGATCTTGTTTTAATAGAAGAATCTAAGGACCTCAATAAGAACAACAGTACAATATTTTTTTCCCATAAAAATAAACACCATGTAAATCCCACATTTCAAAAACAATTTATTTTAAATTTGCACTTCCTGAAGAAAATACCAGCACTTGACAGAAAGCAAAAGAATAGCGTTGAGAAAAAGAACAAGAAAAGTGTGGAAATCATCAGCTTTTCAGGCTATTACGGCATCTAGATTTTGATTGCTGAAGATTTTAACAGTGAGATTTTCAAACGTTAATGCACACTTAGTTGTACACAATGTTCAGAAAATGCTTAGCCTAAAGCTTTGAAATTTTGCCTCAAACATCTTCAACACATTGGCAGTAATTATCGAGTGCCAGATACAATTAAAGTAGAACACAAAATAGTACATAAAGACCAATATTACATTCACACCATTAATGCTGTATACCTGAGGTATAATAGTTAAAAAACTATTCATCTGTTTCAGTCCCATTACTTTTTACACTCATGCAACATATTTTCAACCATTAGTAGGCAAAGTTATGGATGCCAAAACACATCAACAGAGGTAACTGAGAGGATGCATCATAAATGGTTTAACTGAATTCGCAGTCTACCTCACACTGTAACAGTTTGGTTGCTGCAATTTAATTCAATTAGGGTAATGTAAAAAAATGCTGCTTCAATATACATGCATTACATTGACTCAATATACAATTTCTAATAAAACTCAAATGGATGCATTCAAAACATGCACAACTGCTTTTTACTGACTTACATACATTGCTTTAAAGAGAATGATTTTGGGGTTATTATACACTTTATGTCACAGAAAGTGCTACTCTTTAGCACAATGGTAACCACACCATTCAGTAACAGAAACTCCGATAAATGTTGAACTTTAAACATTAACATAAATTACCAACATTTTCTCTTTACTGAACACACAAAATAGCACATAATCACTAAATGGCTGCCCACTGCTCCGGGTGTGTGTTCACAGTGTGTGTGTGCACTCAGGATGGGTTAAATGCAGAGGACCAGTTTCAAGTATGGGTCACCATACTTGACAATACGTCGTCACTTTAACTTTTTTTTTTTTTTTCCCCACTTAACTTTACTCTCCTAATGCAGTCCCTTGCAAATCAAGCTGGGAACTATGGATCCACTGCTCAGGGCCCTGGTTCTATGACCAACTTAGGTTTACAATGTTTTTTGCCCAGTGCTACATTTCCCAAAAGCGTCTTGAGTGAAGTTGATTGTAGAGGCCATTGGTGGCAAAGGCTCTACGATCAGCTTACTGCACACTTTTTTCCCAGCATGCTTTGGATTGCATTAGGAGAGTAAATTTAGTGACTATGTGTTATTTTATGTGTTTTTCTGCAATGGAAAAAGATGTTGGTAGTTTATTTTGATATTTAATGTTCAGTTATGTTGGATATTTAGAGAAGTTTCTGTTACTGAATTTTGTGGTTACCATTGTGTTGAAGAGTAGCGCTTGTGCTTAGGCACTGAGTGTTTTAAACTGAAGTTAATACAAACACTAAATTTTATTTTATTTTTTTAAATTAAATTCATTATACATAATGATGAATGATGCAGTTGACTCAGCTAAACTGATTTATTTTCAATATACTATAAAAAGTTGTGTGTAGAAGTGTTTTCAATTAATTTAACTAAGGGTAATTAACTATTTTTGAAATATTTACATCAAGGTTTGGTATTTGTTTGTTTTATCATATAAAACAAACAAATATCAAACTTATTACGTGAGGTTACATCTACTGACAGTTATGCTTCAATAAAACTTTTTCCTGGTTGGTTAAATTCAGTTATAATCAGTTATCTTAAATCATATTTTTCATTTCAACAAAATGTAGATGTTACCACATAAAGTACATTTTCTACATACATAATACATAAATGTCCATGAATGTTAGACATGCTAGTCTCTGTGTTAATATTTTTTGTCTTGGACCCAGCTTGGATCAAATCCAACAATCAATGTTGTTTCTTAGGTCTCTGTTCATGTGTTATTGTATCAACTACCAAATAAAAACTTTTCTTTTTCTTATCCGAAATGGTTTCTACATAAATAATACGATCAGTAGGAGCATGAATAGGCCCTGGCTATTGGGCTATATATGCTATTGAAGAGCTTAGTGTTTCTCTTTTAATTTTATATGTTGCACTGCACTAGTTTTACTTGTAACTGGATTTACTTAGCGCCTTCTACCGCTTACTTGCTAGATTTCTCAGTGAAGACACTTCACTGATTAGCCATTTTCACCCATATAAATTTTATGCTATTAAAGGGGTCATCGGATACACATTTTCCATAAGTTGATATGATTCTTTAGGGTCTTAATGAAAAGTCTATAATATACTTTGGTTAAAAAAATGATTGGAGAGATTCATAAAAAAGAAAAAAAAAAACCTTATACTCACTTCTGCTGTATGTGAAGCTGGATCACGCATCATTTTGCTCAAACATAGACGCATTTATGTAGATCGGGAGGCGCATTCCCTTCACAAACAATCATAGTCCACTGCATCTTCAGCGGCTCAGATGTCGGGAGTAAATGACGACCACTATGTTCATTATTACATTCAGCAACACAACACCTCAATCGCTCAATCGGAGATATTCTTGTCTAACTTACATCCTTGCTCCGGCATCGAAACAATGGAGGGCTGACTGTTACAGCTGATTTAGGGTCTGAGGTAAGACACTCATGTCAGTTAACTATCGTGGGAGTGGCCTCTGTTGGTGTGACGCCACAGCGCATCCAAGAATGGCTCGATTTGAAAAAGGGGATATTATTTTTACAGTTTAATTAAAAACCACTGCATGGATTTTTATCATTATAGGGTAGATGTGTACATACACTGCCAACACACATTAATGTTCAAACAACATGTAAAAATTTTGAAAAAACTTTGCATCTGATGACCCCTTTAAGGTTGAACTTAATTGGCTCGCTGTCTGCAGAGCAGCAGTTTTTGTTGCTAAATCTGACTAAACTGTGAAAGTTTTGTAACGGAGGTCAAAAGACACTGAATAAAACTGTTTTAAAGAAATAAATAAAGCTGCAGCTAAATGAAGTTGCAAGGCTTTTTCTGCCCCACTGCTCTGCTATAATATGGCAAGCAAGTTTAACATTTAATGAATCACAGGACAGAAATTACAAATGCCAAAATTATGTGGACAGCACCAGCTTAACAAGCTTTTTCCAGTGAGAACAACCTCTTAACATAATGACATTCTAAAGATGTGTGTGCTTCCAATTTGTTGCAACAATCCTGGGAGGGTTTCCCTCCACGTAACAGACGCCCTTCATAGCTTTGGCCAGAGTCCAGACTGGAGTGAGTATGTGTGAAGATAAACACTGGAGCAAAAAAGGCTAGCGTGTATGAGTATCATCTGAAGTTAATGGAGAACCCTCACCACTGCCTTTATATTGCAAGCATGCCTCTTCTCACATTGGCCTTCTCGCAGGTCCAGGAAGGGAACAGGGAGAAATTTCTGTGCCATAATTAAGCTTCCACCTTCCTTTTAGATGTTTCACTAGTTCAAATTTAACATAAGACATTAGTAATTCTGTTTTCACTAGTTTCAAAAGCTATTTTTATATCAGTGCAATAGTTGTTGTAGCTGGCATCTCCATATTACTAGTAAGTAAAAACTAACTTTTGAAATCCATTCTGACAACTGCTTGTCCAGTGTAGGGTTACATGAATGCTGGAGCCAGTGGGATAGGCATATTTTGCCAAATGCAGAGAAACATCCTGGATGCATGGCCAGTCCATTGTGTATTTCACATTTCAAACAAACAATAATTATAAATACTGGTCTTTGCTTTTTGAGTCAAACTGTGGAAATTCAGTTACTGATCAACAATTATTATTATTTAAAAAAAAAAAAAAATAGAAATCGCATTTTACAAACAAAACATTGTAATCAACTCCATTAGGGACATCTACCATTTTTTTTTACTAACTACTTGGTAAATTATTATTATTACTATTTTAACTGAATTTCGTATAATTTAGATTTCG
This sequence comes from Labeo rohita, assembly GCF_022985175.1. NCBI lineage: Eukaryota > Metazoa > Chordata > Actinopteri > Cypriniformes > Cyprinidae > Labeo > Labeo rohita. The sequence goes on along the minus strand of NW_026129535.1, from coordinate 388,077 downwards.
CAAGTGATTAGATGTTAAACCGGCTTGCCATTATATTATTTCTAAACAAGAGATATACCATATCTGTTGGTTAAAAGATATTATGCCCACTATTCAGCACACAGCACCTGCTTATTAATAAAGACTATACTATACTCAGAGATCATATCGTGTTGCAGCAGTGATACAAACACATTTCTGAAAGCACAGTATATTAAATGTGTGATGAGTTTTCTCCATGAGCAAGTACCGGCTCCCTCATCCCAACACTAGTATTCTTTACCCACGGCATTACACAAATTTCATTGCAGAGACGCATTTACCTTTTCGATGACAGCCGTGTTGACGCGCTTATGTTCAGCCTGTCGTGAAGATATATATCCTTATTTCAGTGGGATATTGAGTCATTTCTGTCTCAGAGACTCAACATGGCTGTTTGATAACTGCTTTCAGAGCGCACGCGCCAAACATCACAAACAGGCATATGCTGACTGACTTAAACTAACCTTTTTCTTAACAAACAAACAAGGGTGGCGGATACAAACGGGCAAAAATGTATCCGTTGAATGCAACGTAAATCTGTTTAGATAAAAGCATCTTACATTTATAAATGTAAATGATAAATTGCTTATAGAAATGGGTATAACTGAAGAAACGCTATTGCATTTTTATGTCAAAGCAATATTGCACCAAAAACTAATATCATGGTTTCTGCCACATTTTGACATTATAAGAAACGTTTTATGAAAAATAATAATAATAACAATAATAATAATAGTTCAGGTATACACTGGTTAACATTTTTACGTTTTTTTTTTTTTTTTTTTTTGTCATTACATGTGAAGACGAAAATGTAACCCAATCAGCCTGAATTCATTTCTTGCATGTGTATGTGTGCAACTTTTTTAGCCTTACATTTTCAACATTTTAATTCTGTTCATGTGGTCACCTATTTAGTGCATCAGGTGATCCAATGAATGTCACCCAAAAATGAAAATTAGATCATCCAAGATAAAGCTAAGTTTGTTTCTTCATAGATGTGGAGCAATGTAGCATTACATCACTTGCTCACCAATGGATCCTCTGCAGTGAATAGGTGCTGTTAGAATGTCCAAATAGCTGATAAAAACATCACAATAATTCACACAACTCCACTGATTCAGATGGGATGATCACCTGGAGAAAGCAATATTATGGATTGAGGACTTGTATTTTACCTAGAAACGATGGTTTGAATTTAAAAATTATGGTTTGCTTGATTTGAAGTGATTTGTTTCTTACAAACATTCAGTTTTTCGCTTCACAAGTCGTAAACTGAAGGACTGGAGCTGTGTAGACTGTGTAGTTATTATCAGCTGTTTGGACTCCTATTCTGACAACACCCATTCAGTGCAGAGGATCCACTGTTAAAAAAAACAAACAAACTTTGTTTGAACAGTAGTTTTAACAGCAAGTAAAATCAAAAACTGGTGGTCACTTGTGATTATTTTTGTAAAGTGTTATATACAGTTGCAGCTGTAAGTTTATTTACCCCTTGCAGAACCTGCAACATGTTTTTAACCGTTTCAGATACAAATAGAATTTTGTTTTATACTACCATAAATAAGCTATTTCACACAACAGATGTGTGTTTATGTAGTGTTTATACTTTTGCTTTTTAATACTGAGTGTTGTTAGCTGAATGATAAGTAGTTTTGTAATAGTTGTTCATGTGTCCTTTGATTACCCTGGGGTGTGTTTTTCTCAAAAGCATCTTTAGCTAACTATGGTCATTAGTTCCATTGAACTCAACTGGTAATAACAGAATTTGCAGCCATATTTGCTTTTGGGAAACACACCCCTGGTTGGTTATACTGGTCATAGTTCTTTTTGGTTTTACAGCATCCTCTGCATATTTTCCCTCATTCCAACAGTGATTATAAATTGGTGAAATCAGGTTTTTCCACACAATTGTGGGGCTCAATTCAGTTATTCAGTCTTGTGGATTATATTCAAACATGTTATTTGAAATAGCTCATATAACCCAATACACAAAAAACAAATGCAATTTTTAGGATCCCTCTTTTTTTAATTATTAAAACTTTGCAGTTTCTGCAAGGGGTATGCAAACTTATTGACCACAACTGTTCACTGAAGTGGAAGCAACATGCAGCAACAGTGTGTGGGTTTCTGTTAACGATTGTTCAGCACAGCATAACCAAATGGTAATCACCACCTTGTTTTTTTTTTCTTTAAAACAGGGGTCACCAGACCCCGGTCCTGGAGGGCCGGTGTCCCTGCTGAGTTTAGCTCCAACCCTAATTAAACACACCTGAACCAGCTAATCAAGGTCTTACTAGGTATACTTGAAACTTCCAGGCATGTGTTGAGGAAAGTTGGAGGTAAACTCTGCAGAACACCAGCCCTCCAGGAACAAGTTTGGTGACCCCTGCTTTAAAACCTAAAATGCAACTGATCCTAATTAATAATTTATCTAATTTGTCTATAACATATTGATCACAAAATGTATTTATCATATTCATGGTGTCAAAGCTCTCAACAGCTCAATGGAACATACAATGTTAAAGTTGAAGTGTGTAATCTCTGCAGAACTACCATCAAACTAAGATGTAAAAATGAGCCATCAACCTACAAACATCTCTTATTGTGTTCTCTGTATATTAAGCTGGAATAGAATAGAATCAAAATTCAAATTGCACACTTCATCTTTGCTGTTGTAAATGTTTTTTATCATTGAGCTTATTATTTTGCTTTTAACTTTCAAATATGAAGTGACCCAAAGCTGAGAGCCTGAAGGAAGTAATGAGACACCGTTCAAGATTCAACTTTTAACTGGGCAGGCCAGAAGCCTTGGATTAAAGAGTCAAAACTGTCGAATCTAAGGCTGGAAAAAGATGAAAAAAGAAATAAATTCTGAATATTCCCACCACACAGCATGTTACATGATAGCACAAATTCATTTGCAGAACTATTCTCAAATGAGGGCACACAAATTACACTCAATAAGATCATTTGTTATTTTTACAATTTGCATGTATAACAAATAAACATTTAAAAAAAAGATTAGAATGATGTACAGTATTCTGCTGTGCACACCAATACATCCATCGTTTCTGTCCAATGGGAGCTCCTGAGGCAGGACTGCTCATTGGTTGCTGCAGCACATGGGGAGTGGTCAGGAATAAAGAGGAGAACAGGGAGGAATTCTCATGAGTCCAGAAAAAAGGAGGAGAAGGAATGCTCAGCCTTGCGTGTGTGAATGTTTTCTGGATGAAGGTCGAGAAGGAGATGAAAGAGAAGCTCTGAGCTCAGTTGCTGTAGATCTGTCCTTCAGGAGGCTGCGGCAGCTTCATATTCTCTTTGCACATCATGAGTCGTCGCAGCTCCTGGAGGACCACACGGATGCTGTACGAATTCTGCCACTTGGCAAGTGAGGATACAGCTCGCATGTCAACCTGAGTCGACCAAAGACATTTAGACAATGCATTAAACACATACACACACGCACACAAAAAACAAAAACAAAAAAACAAACAAAAAAAAAAAAAAACAGAGAGAATGTGTCAAATTTTGGAGGTTCTGGAGGTAAATCTGAATGTCCTTCAGAATTTATCTATACACCTGGCAAATATGAAAATAAATGATATGCTTTAACTGGAATACACTAACGGTTAAACATTATGTACACACACAGCACAGTATATTCACAACATAGCAGTAGGCACAGGCGCTCAAAGCTGTGCAGCTGTAAGATTTCAACTGCATAATGGGAATGTGTGCCCTTAATACTCTTATTACAAAAACATTTTATTATGACTATGATTTCTGGCATGCAGAAAACGCAAATCACAGAAAGTGGGGCTGTACACTTACTCAAATTGAGATATGGACTAGTGTCTGTAAATATTAAACCAGACATGGCTGCTATTTAATATGAAGTCTGCATGTTCTGTGTGTCTCTGTGTGAATATCTACTATACATACTCAAGTATGTGTGATTTGCATGGTGTTTTCAACATGTGTCGTCTCACTATATGAGGACATGAACACATGAACTTCACATCCAGCATTTCACTTTGAAAAAACTATCATCAGATACAAAGGACATTTTGAAGAAATTCTGAAGTTGATATATTACTACTGCACAGTATAATTTACTTCTCAAAGTAATAACAACAATAGTTTATTAAAACCTTATTAAGAAAAATTACACTATCAAATTTTTTCTTCAGTGTTAAACTGCAAGCTTTTATTGTGTAGCAAAATAAATAAAACCCCAATTTGTTCACATGTCATGTGATTACATTTTAAATGAATTAAGTTGTTAAAAACGTTATGCACTCATTTGAGCTATTTGATAAATTTCATTCAATCAAAACGGAACACAGAAAATGGAAAAAAAATCTTAAATAAAACAAACATTTTACAGGGCCCTTTTACTGATAAAATTGTAATTAATGATTCGTAAGGTTATGAAGTGATTAGACTTCCTTTTTAATTACTAAATTTAATCAAACCATTAATACTGGAACACTGGAAAAGTCAAAGATCAAATAAAAACCTTGATTTAAAAATGGATAGTGTAGGAGCAAATCTGATTTGGATAGGTAGGCTATTCCTAAGTCTTGACGTGGCTACTGCAAATGTATGATCACCCTTAGACTTTAGTCTGGTTTTAGGAACCACTAAGAGCCTTAAATTGGCTGACCAAAGAGCTCTCACTGGTTAGTGTTTTATCAACAGATCAGAGTGGTATGAAGTGCTAAACCATTTAAAGACTTTAAAACCAATAAAAGCACTTCAAAACTAATCCTGTAGCACACATAACCAATGTAAAGACTGTAGGACAGAGGTCCTATTCTGATGCTTTCGAGCTCCTTACGGTTCTGAGAGTTTACTAAAGGCGGTTTAAAGATGATCCACTAAGAGAGAGAGTTACAATAGTCAAGTCTAGTGGTGATAAAAGCATGGATAACTAAAAAGGTGAAAGGACTTCTTTTACCAGGGCCCACAATTGGTAGAAGCTTTGCAAATTGATTGGCTTGTCTATTAAACTTTAAAGTGTTGTCCATCAAAACCCCCAGAATTTTCACATATGGCCTAACATAAGGTGCCAAAATATCAACAATTAAGTTTGGTATACTCTGGATATTAGAAGGGGTGAACACCACAATCTCTGTTTTACTCTCTTAAAAAATTTAGGGACATCAATGCATTTTTTCCATATTCACAAAACATCTTAAGGCTAAAAGTAGCTCATAATTTGTCGATTTAGGAGAAAATAAATAATAATGGAAAATAATGGGCATGTCAATTCTAAATTTGGTACTCCTAAATTTTTGCTCTAGAAGTATTTCACAAATCATTTTAGCGCTAAAACTAGCTCCTAAATCTGAAACGTTAGGAGTAGTGAAGATGACTCCTAAGTCACTAAGACCAAATCACAAACTTGGCTGTTGCCGGCAATCTGCCTTGGAACGTAAACATTTTAGAAACACCCTGCATTTATTTGCACACATATGTTTTCCCATGCATCTTTTTTTGGTTTTGGAGGTTGTCCCAACTCCAAATTTTCAATTGATTATATCCTTGCTTTCATTAACAAGTTGGGCAAGAAGTAACAGCTGTTCTTGTGTCCAGTTTGGTTTTCTTTTCTGTTTGCATGTCTTACTATTAGCCATCATTATTCTACTCTTTTAATTTAAAGGCTGTTTATATGCATATCCACTCCCTGTTACGAGAAGCACATATGTAAGAGGCTGAACATATACTTGTTTAATTAGTGACACTTAGCCTGCATTTTAAAATCATTATTTGAATGTGGCAACACTTTTATTTTTAAACCTTTATTTGAATATGGCAACAATATCACACTCTGCAATATTTCTATGAAGACATTTCTGACAGTGACCCCTCCTTTATCAGTCAATCACTGTGTGCAAAGTTAGTAAGCACGTTGACATCATCTATAGCAACGAGGTCAACCTCGCCCTTACTCTTAGCTTAAGACTTCTTTCTATTCCTTAGTAAAAGTTTGTCTTAGCAGCTTTGTGCATAGGTTTCAAGAGAAAACTCTTAGCTAAAAACTTTGACTGCTATTTAGGAGAACTCTTTGTGGTAAGCTAAAATGTTTTGTGAATATGGGCCCAGATATAATTTTTGGTATTTTTTTTTTATTTTATAATTTTTGGTATGCAAGATACCATACAGGGCTCTACAGTGTGAGCCACTGCGCATCTCCATTCAAATACAGCGGTGCTTCGTTTATGAATGAACATGCATTTTGTCAATGATTCAATTTCCCATTAATAAAGACAGCCACTTAATTTATTCCTGAATGAATCAGCTGTTCAAACACATCAAATGAATGAATGGTTCAGTAATTAAATCAGTGACTTGTCCCCATCTACTGGCTGTTTTAGTTACATTTTTAAAGTATCTTTTCAGTTATTTCATTAAATAAAGTTAAATCATTTAATATTTCCATATTCAAAATTTTATATTTAAAAAAAACCTCAACATGAATTTATGAATTTGACTGCAATCATGCCACCTCTGAGCCTCATTAAACATATGAAAATACATGTACAAGCCACTTTTGTGTTCTTCTGTGCCACCTCTGTAGTACAAATTATTTTTTAAATTAATTGTTAATACTGATTTCCTTTGATTGGTAACTTATTCTTATTCTACTTGTTCTTATTCTGTTGTTCTAATAAAAATAAAAATAAAAATAAAATAAGATGTAAAAGATGACATACTTTTAATAAAGTTAGAAGAAATGCCATAAAGGCAAAATAAAAAAAATTCCCCTGTAAATCACTTTCAGGAGTCAAATATCACCTCATAATGGGAAGGCTGATCAGATTTTTTGATTATTGATTAGAAGATGCTCCTAAAAGTTTGACTGTGCTCCTAAAAGTGCTCCTAAAAAGAAAAGTAAGCGTAGAGCTACAGTTCATTTATGTAAGTGAGGATAGAAAAATAAAATAAACTGTGACATATTATACCCAAAAATACTTCATACAGTGGACTACAAGTCATAGAGTGGACTACCAGTTGGGACAAAATATTATTCACACTTTGACCTGACCATTTTTTACTTAAGTGTTTTTGTAATTGCTAATGCGACCTTTTTACACCACAGACTGAACAAAATTGGTAAAGTATTGATATCAATGTAAATATTATCATACTGACAACTGTCTGAATTTTTGGTTGATTGTAATCCATTACAAACCTTTCTATCAAAGTTATCAGACATTATCAAGATGAATTTGTTCTGACACAGTTTAACTCTGGGTTCTAGTCATATTCTTCTCGTTATTTCCCTATAGTGGCTAATGAACCAGTATTGCCCATTGGCTTACTTCCACATTGAAGAATAAGGTGAACAGAGACAAAATAACATGGAAGCCAGAGTAGAACCTTGGGGACCCCACAGGTCAAAGGGACAGAACCAGGGTATAACTGGCCAATATTGATTAAGAACCTCCTGTTAGTAAGATAGCAACTAAAACCAATGTAGGACTGAACCAATTATGCCCACCACCTGTTCTAAGCGAAACAGAAGAACACTGCGGTCTAAGGTGTCAAAGGCAGGGCTCAAATCTAAAAATACCAGTACTACTGAATCCTCAAGAGTCGGTGGCTTAGAGAATATCATTTAACACTTTTAAAAGAGCCATCTCAGTGGAATGAAATCTCCTAAAACCCGATTGAAACATATCAAAGATTTTGAATTTGACTGAGAAATTCTGGAATTGGTGGAGAACTATTTTCTCTAAAATTTTAGGTAAAAATTAAAGTTGATGAAAAAAAAAAAAATTCAATACAATATTTATAGAATTATTTATAAAATATACTTAAAAACTACTAAATGTTACTTCATATTTCAGGCCTGCATTTCCCAGAAGTATTGTAAGCAGACTGTAGAGCTTTAGCTCAAACCTTAATCAAACACTTGCCTATAATTTTCATGCTATCCTGAAGACCTTGATAAGCTTGGTTAGTTGAGTTTGACTAAGGTCGGAGCTAACCAGCGGTCCACCAGACTAGAGTTGAAATGTCCTGGGCCAGAGGTCTGCTCTCCCATGGGATATGCAGGACCCGATACAGCTAAGTGTGGCTCCAGACAAGTTTGAAATTGCCGAGTGCAGGTGAGAAGACACTGATGTGTGTGCAGGAAGTGGGAGAAAGAAACACAAAATACAAATATCTACAATCTATTTTTTTGAAAAAAATTCATATTTGGCTTAATTTATTTAATTTTTATTTTATTTTTTTTAATGTTTTAAGGTAAAGAATATTATCCGTTTACCCCCCCCCCCGGCCCAAAAAACCAAAAGGTTCACAGGTTAGATATTCATAGTGTGTTTCGGTTGTATGTCAAAGCCAAGGGAAAGCACCTTCTTTGTGCCTGCTGCGTCAAATGTAACAAGATGAGGTCAGAAGCGTTGTGTGTGTGGGATTCGGACAAAACAGGCTATGAAACTAGAGCGAGACCATACTAAAATTGGAAAGAAAGATTTGCGTAGATCCCCTACTGCAATATTTTGTGGGTGGGAAGAACTTTTTTACAATACGTTATATTTTAATAATATAATATATTATAACATAAATAATATTATAAACAATATATTTTTTTTTGGCAAAATCAGCACTGAAAAAAAAAAACACTTGTGTGAGTGCGTTGTGTATAAAGTGAGCATATGAACGGATCTATTTATATAAACTTGCCTTGTCTATCAAGTACAAATAATTTAATTTGATAAAAGACTGGTCCCTGCAAAATAACCTTTATCTGGTCTATTGCATATTCTAGTTGAGAGCAATATTTGGTGGCACACTGTTCCAACTCAACAGGAAACTGAAACTTTCATTCATATATTAAAGACTGGTATATTTGGGTTCTCTTCATGTTTTAGGTTGTGAACATTTCAGACAGGTTGAGTTCAGGAAATAATTGCGAGAGAAAGCATTGAAATATATTTTTTCCTTCCATCTCATATTCATTCCTTTTTCCTTTCTGAACACGGTATTTTGATTTGCGCACATCCCTACTGTGGAACCAAATAAATGTTTAACCAATGTTAAAAAACTTCAAAATTCAAGTTAGACAAATGGAAAAACTCATGTGTGAACATTTCAGACAGGTTTAGTTAAGGATTTTTACATGGCCATTAACAATTCATAATTCTTTCTCACACTATAGACGCATACAATACCGTAAACAAAAAAAACAAAAAAAAAAGAATTGCATGAATGTAAAGGCCCTAATGAGGAATAAAATGCATTTGATGAAAGTAGCAGACGAGAAAGAACTCTAATATTCAGTACTCAGTTGAACTTACCACACCATTAGAGTTATGCACTCCATTCAAGTTGATCTTTGTCACAAAACGAACAAAAGGAGGCGTTTCTGGATATCTTGGTCCACATTCTACTCTGAGGCTGTACATCCTGTTCTCATATATGGTCTGCATGAAAAAACAACAACAAAAAAAAATATATATATATATACCATTAAAAAAATTAAATTCAAACAAAATCACATGGATTAATCCCATAATTAAAACATTGGTGAAATACATCAGCCTAAAGACCCATTTAAACCAAGAATGATAACCTAATTTACAACAATAACTATATTTGCATCCACACTAAAGCATGATATTGTTCTGTTGCTGCAGTTTTGTCATTTGACGCATTAAACGCTTCTTTAAAGCAGGATGGATTCTGACTGGCTGTCAATGTTTTTATGGTTCATCAGCTGGGAAAAATCATAATAACTCAGCTCACAATAACAACTGTTATTACGCTCTGATGATTACTCTACAAGAATATACAACTGCCAAGGAATAGGAAGCCCCTTCAGATTAAGTTCATTAATTCCATCAGGATTATAACACCCCACACATACAAAAACACTTGTTCTAGAGTGGATCAAGAACACTAGATAGAAGGCAAACATATTTCACACTTAATGGGACGTTCAAAAGTAGATTTCTACACAATTCCTCAAAGAATTGGAGCTTTAATTGATAAGTGCTGGATGCTACTGCTCTGCTGGTGCATCATAAGCAATGTTATGACTTCATTTCCATAACGATTTTATAAACAATTTACGCTATTAGTTAAACAAAAACAATATTTTCTTATTTTCTTTACCCTATCACTTTCCACAAACAGGTAATTGCAGTAACTGTAATTAGACAGTTACATACAATATATAATCACATTTCAACAGCTCCACATGTAAAAATATTATTTAATATGCAAAGATGCTTCTTTGTTTGTTTCTTTATAGTTACAAACCATACCTAAAAGCCAAATTACAGACACAGACTTTTTAAAGTGTATATTTGAAAAAAAAAAAAAAAAAAAAAAAAAAAGTAAAAGCTACACTTCATTAAAAAAAACAACAACAACAAAAAAAACACATCACTTCATTAAAAAACTTTTCATAAGAGTCTACTAAAGAGTAAAGAGTCCTAATAGAGTTCAAGACATCACATTCCATCAAAAAATTATTCAGGGATAAATATGCAATGATGTCAGCCAATCATAGCAGCAAAGAAAAACCTGGAGACACTTTTTAACAGAGTATACAAATAAGAGGGTTAACAAAACGGTGAAAAATGGAGAAATGGTCATTTAATTCTAAATTATGTCTGCTTTTGATGTAAAAGTCATACCAACATTAAAAGTGTATTTCATTGGACATTATCAGATAAAGGTGACAGGGTAAAGGTAATTCATGACCCCTTTAATATTAAATTCATGCATTATGGATTTTATACAACAGTTACATAAACATTTGTAATCATGGTAATATTCACACGCTTACATTTTCAGTCTTGAATATTAGGAGCATTCAGACTGCATTCTAATAGGCTAGATCACACAGGGAAAGCAAAGTAGGGGAGAGCGGGGATGGATGCAACAAGGGGCAGTTATTTCTTAAAGCAGAAATAAGCTTAAAAAAATATATATTTTTTGTATTTTTTTAAAAGATCAGATTTTTGGTTGTTTGTGTAACGCATTGTAAAAAAAAAAAAGCATATCATTTTAATCAGTGTTTTCTGAGCTTCTAATAGGCATAGTGAGTGTGTGTCAATGATATAGCGTCAAGCTAATACACCAAGTTTTATCACAGCTATCAGTGTAGGGAGTTGCAACACACATGCAACCGTCCCAACATGCTGTCCCTTACCACAACATTGATTTAAAAGCTTGCCATAACATTACATAATTATGATTTTATGGATTAATAATGAACCCCTTTCAATAGTTAGGTATCTCTCCTTTTTTATTTAGGTGAATAGGCTAAAAATCAACTTGTTACTTGAAAATGTTTTTCCATTCATTATTCTTTGGTTTTATACAGCCAATTTACCTTATTGAGGACCCTGGCTGCCCGTGCACAAATAAAATAAAGAAAATGCAAAATTATATTTAAGAATGATTTAATTACATTTTAATAAATGTTGCAACTGTCCCCTGTTGTGGGGTCAGCTGCAACATTTCACTTTGTCTATTCAAGTGTAAATTGTACGTATATTATCATATGTACATGTTGCAGCAATGTGGGGGGAGTAGCTGACTGATGTGGCTTTATTGTATTAAAATTTTGGCTTTCTAGTACAAACAATCTCTAAAAACTAAAGGAAATGCAAAAAGTGTTGCAACCGTCCCTGCTCTCCCTAAGGGACAGTCTGTCAGGTTGCACAATTTTAAAACAACAATTATGATATTATCATAGACCAGGGATAGGCAACATTGGTACTAGAGTGCCGATGCCCTACAGAGTTTAGCTCCAGCCTTGGAGGAAAAAAACAAACAAACAAAAAAAAAAAAAAAACTCACCTGCCTATAGCCCTAGTAATTCTGAAGACCTTGATTAGCTTGTTCAGGTGTGTCTGATTAGGGTTGTAGTTAAACTCTGCAGGACAGTGGCACTCCAGAAACTATATTGCCTATACCTGTCATAGACAATACATATCCCACACCTAGGGCTGTAACGATAATCGCACGATGTCGTGAGGCGCGTTTAGTCAATGAAGCCGGTACTTTGATTAGAAGTAAAGCTCCATCACGTGCGTTCAGCTGGAGCGGCAAGTAATACACAGAGCCGTAAAGCACTGACAAGCTACGCCAAAATCACGATTCGATTTTGCGCGCGATTTTGGCGTAGCTTGTCAGTGCTTTACCGGCTTCATTGACTAAACGCGCCTCACGACATCGTGCGATTATCGTTACAGCCCTACCCACACCCCAAATGTAGTAATGTGCTTTTTTCCCAGGAATATTGTTATTGTCATATTTGGTTCTTTTTTCCCAGAAATATTGTTACTGCAGTGTTTCCCATACATTGATTTATTTGTGGCGGCTCGCCACAGTATCAAAACTGACCACCAGAAATAGATTTTTCAAAAGGCTTTGACCTCGTTGAATAAACATTAGCACTGCACGTTTCAAAAATCAAAACGCGGCACTAGTGTCTTTATAGTAGTAAATCTCTGAAGGAAACAAACTATCTTAAGGAAAGGTTTGATTTAATTTTCATTTCATCATGCTTGTAGTGCTTGATAAAGCAGCTTTAGTGAGTGCAGTGCTGCTTTGTGTACAGCCGTTACTGGGTAAACCGCTATTTTTGCCGCTCCAAAAGCGGCAGCTAGTGGCAAAGAACGAATTTGCATTTTCTTTCAGAGCAACGCGAGAATCGACTGATGGTTTTACGCAGCAAACACGCAGAGTTACAAATATAAATCCCACAGGGAAAGCCCCGCCACACATAGAGTGCAAGTCTGTGGGAAACACTGTACTGTCATATTTGGTTCTTTTCAGATACATGTAGTGTGTTTTTAAAAATATGACAAGCACAAGAATATGCATCTTAACATATTAATTCAATGGAACCAAGCAAGCTAGTAGAACTGACCCTAGGGGGTCCGATGATCATTCCTCTCCAGCGTGTCAGAGTCATGTCCTCATCATCTTCCAGGCCCCAGCTCACCGTCCCATCTCCAACACCCTTCTGACCCTCCTCAAGTTCCTCCAGCAGCCGGAAGTTACGGGGGACTTTCACGCCTATCAAAACAAACACACAATATCATTAGCATGTGCTGTTAAAATAATGTTCAAAACAGATATTGCAGCAGAAACAGTTCTCTAGCAGGAGAAAGGGAGACAAAGTGAGTATATTTTAAATCTGGCTGGAAATGTCATTAGTATTGTCATTAGTTTTGTATCTAATAACTTTAAGCCACTGCAAAAAATGATTCACAATTCTATGATCAATTGTTTAGGAGAACCAAAAATAAAATGTAACGCACACAACAAATATGTAAAATGTTATTCTCTTTACCCTTAAAGCAGAGATGCCCAAACCTTTTTATTCGGAGGGGCCAAAACTTTAAATTAATTGAGGGGTTTGGGGCCGAAAGTGCATGTTGCGTTATATCTAACTATAATATCAATATTTTGAATAAAATCATAATCTCTATATTTCAATGTAAAAATAAAACACATGTCAACAAAGAAAATTAGAAATGAAGATATTCTTCAAAGAGCTTGAGCATTTAAAGCATTCATTCAGAGTGCTTCATTTAGATTTTGGTGCAATTTTACTTGTTTCAATTCTCTGATTGTTGGAAATTTCTTTACAGAATCATGTAGTTTTTGACTGGAAATTCCACTGTTAAACAGAGTTATGAAAAAAAAAAAGTAGACTAAAGGCTTCCAAAAAAAAAACCAACCAACCAAAAAAAATAAACATATAATATAAACATAATACCATTAACAAGCATATACGATGAACAACTTATAAAAATTTTGTAAATGATTTTTAAAAATCACTTCCACTATGGAGAAAATTAATGGCATTTTACTACCATGAACCCTACTGCTGCACTCTATAACACAAGAGCTAAACATCTGATTAGCTCACAATAAAAAGTAAATTAACAGTAACAAGCATGTGCATAAGCTGTGGAAAAAAACATATGTTTTGTTTTTCAGAAGAAGTGGGCTTATCAGCATCACTTGCTCTATTTTTTATAATTATCAAGGTGTAAATTATGCGCTAAAAACCACTGAGCTAAGAGATGTAATAAATGAAAAAAATAATATGACTAAAATGTACATACATAGAGACAGCTGGTTTTCAACCAGAAATAACTGAAATTATTAATGTCAGTTATTGTATTTAAATTGAATAATTATGAAAAGTTAGTTTTTAAACGTCAATAGTCAATGGTTGTGTCTTAATTTAACGAGCTGCCCACCTAGACAGCATTTTGGCAAACATATTCTTAAACCTAACGAGCTGCCAACCTAGAAAGCATGTTTAAAACATTAACGCAGTTAAAATAATTTGGAAGGCGACTGTTGTCCACAAAACTGCAGTCTAGCTAGGTAGCCACAAGGTTTTGAGACACAGCCAGTGCATTGTGTTGTTTCTCTATCATGACGCTGCAGTTGAATAAGCTACATGGCTAACCAAGAGACTAGTCAGATTATATTAAAACCCCGTTGTACTTTAATCCATATACTTTAACAGCGATTAATATGGATCTTTAACTATTTAAAAAAGACTTAAACATATGCACTATCGATATTAAACGCGATAAATGTCACTGGTTTGACAGGCTAATGCTGTGCAAACACACCCACATGAATGCTGAGACCCTAACACAGCAACACGAGTGAATACGTCAATGAAAGCATACTTCTTCCGCGCTTTATCATTTCATAACATTCGTTTTGGATACAAAAGAAAAAAATGATCTAATACAAAGGCAGTTTTTCATAAATTTACCTGATCCGGCGGCGGCCGCCATCTTGTTGCTCAGCAGCGGGGACGCGCCAACTGTGAACAATCGCCTCATGAATTATGCATGCAATAATCAGTGAACCTGGATATTGAAGTTCACTCCGGTGTGGTTATTACTCATTATATCCTCCTGAATCTGTAGTAAAGTTAGTAAATGGACTTCAGTAAATGTAGTAAAATTCATAATATATAAACTGCTGTAGCCTATGTTTGTGTGTGTACTTCTGTTTTTTTTTTTTTTTTAAATGATGTGTTGTACAATACGTTTATTATTATTATTATTATTATTATTATTATTTCATTGATTATTATATGGCAAAATATTTGAAAATCAAGAGTAAAATAAAGTGAAGCATCCAATATGCTAAGAGAAAAGGTTGGTATCAAAATAACAAGTTCAAAGCACAGCTGAAAATATTAAAATTAAATGATAATTATTATTACATAATAATAATAATAACGACGACAACAATATAACACTGCAAAGCAGTATATATATATATATATATAACCAATATATATATATATAATTATATATATATATATATAACCAATACTCATTGTCATTTAGTTTTTTGTTAATGTAATCAAATTGGTAAGCTTAGCAAAAGCACGCTGGGACAAAAAAACAAAATAAAACAAAAGTTGTACAGTTGTACAGTAAACAGTAAATGGGTCAGTCAGGATGGCTAAAGTCCTGTAGAGTTTAGCTCCAACTTGCTTTAACACATCTGCCTCAGACTTTCTTGAAGACCTCGCTTAACTGGTTTAGGTGTTTTCAGTTAGGGTTGGAGCTGAACTGCAGGACAGTGGCCCTCCCAAAACAGGATTGGACATTCTGGTTTATTTTATTTTTTTTGTGGGATGATTAGACAAATTAAATTCCTTTCTTCTTTCCTTCTTGAGAGTGTCTATGTCAGTTTTTGTGCAAATCAGAGAAACAGCCAAGAATTAGTGATGGGTCGTTCTTGAACGATTCGTTCATTTTGAACGAATCTTTAATGTGACTCGGGACGAACGAGTCGCCTCGGGGAGTGATTCGTTCAGTCGCGCATGCGCAACATCCTATTAGGTTCTGTACTGGAATTAGTTCACCTGTTTTAGAGTAGTTCGTTCACCTTATGGGGCTGTCACGTGATGAACGAACGACTCAAACCCGAAGACTCAAAAGATGAACTAATCAATTCTCCTTCTGGCTCAGACTGCATAGGTTAACATTACGGGGATGTCACGTGATGGACGAACGACTCAAACCCGAAGACTCAAAAGATGAACTAATCAATTCTCTTTCCGGCTCAGGCTGCATAGGTTAACGTTACAGGGCTGTCACGTGATGAACGAACGACTCAAACCCGAAGACTCAAAAGATGAACTAATCAATTCTCTTTCCGGCTCAGGCTGCATAGGTTAACATTACGGGGATGTCACGTGATGAACGAACGACTCAAACCCGAGGACTCGAGAGATGAACTAATCAATTCTCTTTCCGGCTCAGACTGCGTTGGTTAGCTAATTGGGCTGTCACGTGATGAACGAACAACTCAAACCCGAAAACTTGTCAGATAAGAGGCGAGGTGAGCGAATCATAGACTAAAGACCCAGGTAAACAATGAATGAATCTTTTCTGTTTCTTATAGCATTATAGTTTTGTTTTGTTTGTAGTGTGATCAACGTTTGTGTAAGCAGTAGATGTGTTAGGGAGGTAAAACGTAACATTTTAATTATATTTTGCTAAAGTGAACGAAATGAACGAAATGACTCGAAAAAAGATTCGTTCATTTTGCTGAACGAGACTCAAAGGACCGAGTCGGTAAAATGATCCGAACTTCCCATCACTACCAAGAATTAGTTGAGGCAGAAATGGAAAAATATTACAGCAAACTAAATGCACATATTATAGCACCACCTAGTGTCAGTAAATCTCTCTGCTCTTCCTAAATATCTTTGACATACAAATTTACAGAAGAAGTGGAAGAATTAAAACAGAACAAATAAAACGAAAGGAATTATTTTAGAATATAAAGAATATTAACCCTTTAGGGGTAAAGTAGTGTACTGGCCCAGTGACAAGCATGTATGCCTCTAAAGGTATTTTTGCACTTTTTTCTTTTCCTGAGAGTATAGAGCCTAGTACTCATAATACACCATGAGGGCTGTGCTGAATGAATTCCCATTTCCCAGGAACAGAAGCCTTCCACAGTGGAATATACAGGTGTAAATTCCTTTTTAACAGATTCTTAATATTAATTTAATTAATTAATTATTAACTTATTTTATTTATTTATTTATTTTTTTTTAACTGGAGCATGACAGTTAGTTAGATGTCAAATGGTTACCAAACAATAAGCACACATGGTACATTAAAGTCATGTCAGGTAGATAGTGTATGGAGGGAACCCCTTGGTTAAACTCACAGTGGATCTTCTCTGGTCCTTGGGTTCTGCCCAAACACCAACTGGTAGGGACTATAACCATGGACATTGTGCAGGAAGTTCTTGGCCATTAGTGGCCAATCTAGGGCTGTCTTCCAGTCACAGTTGTTGTCCCTCTTTACCTTCAACAAAATTTCAGTGAGTGTCTGATTATGCCTTTCTAAAAGGCCATTGCTCCATGGGCTGTACGCTGTCATTGTTTTAACTGCAATGTTAAACTTTTCGGTCATCTCCTTGATCTCGTCATTATTAAATTCACCTCCATTATCACACAAACAGTCTGCATGGAGGACCATGAACACTTATCCAGCAGTGAATAAAGTTCTTTAGTATCTCTTTTGGAGTTCTTTGTGGTGACAATACTCCCTGCACTGAAGCGTGTGAAGTGGTCAATAGCCATGCAATACCATACTCCCGGCTCAAGCTCATGTAAGTCCACAGCCACAGTGTCATTATAGGCTGATGCCATAGGTAAACTCACTACAGGCTTATGTTTTGGCTTACTGTATCTGCTACATGTATCACAGTTGTTAACAATGTTCTTGAGGATCGTGTTGCTTTCATCGTTGTGATTACCTGAGCCGGCCAGTAATTTTTTCAGTCTATCAGCTGAAGCGTGTCCGAATTGTCTGTGTAGTTTCAACAGGACTCTCTCCTTTTCTTTTGTTGTCATGTTTTCTGTCACAGCAAGTATTTCATTTTCATTTTGTGTTTCGCTCTCACTGGCCTCCTTTTCACCTAGATGACTTTCATCTCTCAAGTTCACACAATAATGTCCTGAAGATGTTAGTTCGAGTTTAACAGGCTGTTTAAACATTGTTGCTTTGTCATGTGCAATATCCATAACTGCACTTGCTCTTTTTAATGAAGTCTTGCTTAAGAGCATCGGTATATCTGCAGGAACAACTTATGTCTCTGTTTTGCATCTGGTATGTCCTATCTTAGCTGGAATGGTAACTTTTCTTGTGGCGTGAACACATGTGTCTCACATGTTCCTTTTTGTTTGGACAGTCCTTTGCCCAGTGATAAGTACTGTGACAAATTGCACATTTGGTTCTTCTTCCATATTTATTAAGGGGGTTTGTGCCTTGAGCCACAGTTTGGGGTTGTTGTGTGCTGTTTTACTTGTTTCCCCGTTTGCCTGAGTATCTTGTGTAGTAGACAGTTTCACTATCTGCGCTCTGCAGTGCATTGCCGCCCTCTTGTGGCGTAGTAACGTTATCTCCAAAAATTCTTTTCAGTGCTGATTTCATATCAGCGAAAGAGACGCTAGGGCAAGCTGTAAGCGCTAACTGTTTATCTTTAACAGTAAGTCCAGCGGTATCGAGTAGTTTGAAGGCTAATACCGCATCTGGGAGCTCCATTTTGAACTTACATAGCCTGTTGTATAGACGTTCGAACTCGACGATGTATTCCACCATTGAAACGCTGCTTTCTCTAGTGATCCGGTCAAACTTTGTGTACGCCTCATACTGTCGATCTTTTTCTTCTTTTAAAAACACAGTCCAATTTTGCAATAAGTGTTTCCATTCCAGCGTCAGCATTAAAATCCTCAGCGGAAAATTCCAAGTGCACTGTCCCTTGCTCTGCCCGTTAGTGACAAGGTAACCGCCAAGGCAAGAAGATAAAACGTAACTTAACAAGAATTTGTTATTCTTTTTTGCATGAAAGATCAAATGGATAAACAATGCAGATTTATTTCCACAGCTGCCTTTGCTCATATTTTTAGCAAGGGTGCTAATAATAGTGGAGGGCACTGTAAGTATAACTTTTTGAGACTTTCCAGGAAAGAAAGCTTGAATCTTGGCTTGTGTTTTTTACATTTTGTCATTCCCTCACAAGTAATAACATTTAAAAAATATTAGATGAACATCCAACAAAACCATTTCAAAAAATATGTTCCATGAACGACAGAGATGTTGCCTATAGGTGACCTGCTGGCCTATAGAGAGCCTGGAGATATCAGAAGAAATGCATACAGGAGGCTAAACATAGGCACAAGAAGTGAACAAGAGGAACACTTTTGCTGTGTTTTGATTTGCCTACTTAAATTACACCTTTAAAGCATAGTATATTCTTTTTGCGAAGACAAAGTACATACTTTTGAGTGTGTAGCAGAAGAGTAGGCAAGCTTTTTGGAAACACTATCACGTTATACATGCGCGTCTTTAACGGTCACTAGTTACACCTACACACATCCTGTCACTGTGAACTGACCTGTCAGTCATCTTGTTACAGTTCACATCCTCCACTTCTGATTAAATTTAACTTCCTACCATATCAGAGAGAAAAGAAGTAGCCGTTGATCTGCCAGCTGCGGGTCTTTCATGTGGACAACTCTGCTCATAGTTTTTGCGAAATGATGAATTTAAAAGTTAAAGACCAAACTCTGTGCAAACGGCGATAGAGAGAGTGACTGAGCGCTGTCGCATTGACTCTGTTGGACACTCTGGACACACTCATACACAACTCAACCTGGCAGAATGGCTTTGACAGGAGTTGTGGTGCCAAAGCTACAACAAGAGCTGAGAAGTGATATGGCAAGCCCATAGCTACGGTTCTACATGGGCCGAGAGCTATACGTCAAACCAGGAAACCAGACAAGAAGGTCAGAGTTCATCTGCACTGAGAGGGAAAGGCAAAGTGAAACCCTACTATCCGTACTGCGAGGGTACAGAGCACTTCCTCAATATGCTATTTAAAAACTCACCTGAGATGAGGTCATATAGTGGATCAAAGTTAACAAGAGGTGCTGGAGATGTGGGAAAGCACATCAAGCAGCTCAGTGTGACCTCAAGAGGCTCTGTGATGTGTGTCAAGGAAAGCATCTAAGGGTCCTGCATAATGTCAACACACGCCCCAAGGCGGAGCAACCGAAAGCTGAAAGCTGTCTGGTAAGCACCATTACAGAAGTTCTCTATCTAGACAGACCATCGTCCCATTCTCATGTTCTGTTAAAAGTCATCAGAGTTCTCCTGCGCAACAGAGACAGGACACTAGATGCGTGATTTTGGACGATGGATTGGAGCAAACAATGCTCCTCCCCGAGGCAACTGAGAACCTTGACCTGCATAAGAAGCTTGAAGATCTCTCCGCACAATTCTACAGGAAGTGCAAACCCTAAAGGGAGCCGTTCAGAATCCCCAAATAATCCCAAGAGAATCTTCCGGATAGCAGAGGCCGTTACCTCACAACATTTGGGTCTAGTGGACATCTCCTACCCTATTGCCAGTCTGAAGAGGAGGTGCAAGCACCTGGCAGAAAATTCTCTAGTGTAGCAGTCATAATATGAGGAGACTTTGGCGTGGCAGGCATGATAAGTGAGGACTTGAGTGAGGAAGTGCTGTGTTCCTCCTCCACAACACCCACAGTGAAAGCAGACGAGATGCTGGATCCATAGCTGGTCTGGTGATTGGAAAAGCCACTGGATCTGTAGTAGGCTAAGTCTTCTGTAATAGACTGGAGCGCAAACTTTTATTAAATGTGATCATGGTCAAAACAGACGGGGTCCAACACCAGCAAACAACTATATACAGGGCAAGGAAAAAGAGTAATCTAGGCAACGCAGGCAAAGGTCAAGGCAGGCAGCAAACAATCATAAAACGAGAAAACAGTCCATGGTAAAAAACAAGGCAAGGTAAGGCAAGGCAAGAAAAAGGCAATGAAAACATAGTGTAACACTCAGTAAACTTTGCAATGTGTGAGTGTATGTGTGCAGCTTAAATAGTTCTCCAGACAGGTGTATTGGTGTATGAAATCAGTTCTTAGGCATTATGGGAAATGGAGCCTGTGAAAAAATGGCAAAGGTCTGGGATGGAGTGCCCTCTAGAGGAGCTCATGGGCACTCCAGCTGGAGATTGTGACCGTCCGCCATGTTAGTAGTTTTTTAACACTTTTTATTTGTACTTAGTTCTGAACCGAATCCTTCTTTAAAGTGCAATGGGTTGTGGGCAATATTAGAGTGTGCATGGATCCACAACTGAAAAATCTACTGGAAATAGTAGACCATCTGGGAACTTTTAGTATACTCTTTTCAACATACTGTGCTTTGGAACACGCCTATTCTAATCTCACATACTATTTAGGATGGAA